>NC_080455.1:5954213-6154213 GCF_028018845.1 Melospiza georgiana | reverse complement strand
TTTTGATTTATTTTTTATTTTAATTTATTTTATTTTAATTTAATTTTATTTTATTTTACTTTTTCTTTTTTTATTTTATATTTTATTTTATTTTTTTTAGTTTTAATTATTTTATTTTATTTTATTTTATTTTATTTTATTTTTTATTTTATTTTTTTAATTTTTTAATTTTTTATTTAATTTATTTTTTATTTTAATTTATTTTATTTTAATTTAATTTTATTTTATTTTACTTGGTTTTTTATATTATTTTCTTTTTTTATTTTAATTATTTTATTTTATTTTATTTTTATTTTATTTTATTTTTTATTTATTTTATTTTTTTTTAATTTTACTATTTTATTATTAAATTTTTTTATTTTATTTTTTATTTTCATTTATTTTATTTTAATTATTGTATTTTAATTTAAATTTATTGAATTCTATTTTATTTTTTATTTTTTATTTTATTTATTTTATTTTATTTTATTTTATTTTATTTTATTTCATTTTATTTTTTATTTTTTATTTATTTTTTTTGATTTTTTTTATTATTTAATTTATTTTATTATTTTATTTTTTATTTTTTTTTTATTTTCATTTTTTTATTTTAATTATTTTATTTTCATTTAATTTCATTGTATTTTATTTTATTTTTTATTTATTGTATTTAATTTTTTATTTATTTTTTTTATTTATTTTATTTTGTTTTGTTTTATTTTTTCTTTATTTTATTTAATTTTTATTTATTTATTTTCTTTATTTTATTTTAATTATTTTATTTTATTTCATTTTATTTTATTTTTTAAATTTTATTGATTTTTTAAAATTTAATTTTATTTTTTATTGACTTTATTTATTTTTTTTTTATTTTATGTTTTATTTTATTTTATTTTTTCTTAATTTTATTTTATTTTATTTTATTTTTTTATTTTTTATTTTATTTTATTTATTTATTTTATTTTTATTTTATATTTTTTTTCTTTATTTTATTTTATATATTTTATTTTATTTTATTTTTTTATTATTTTTTTATTTTCATTTTATTTTAGTATTTCTTTTTTATTTTTTATTTTATTTTTTATTTTCATTTATTTTATTTTAATTATTTTATTTTGGTTTAATTTTATTTAATTCTATTTTATTTTATTTTTTTATTTATTTTATTTTATTTTTTATTTATTTTATTTTTTCTTTATTTTATTTAATTTTTTATGTATTTTATATTTTAATTATTTTATTTGATTTTATTGTATTTTTTATTTTATTTATTTTATTTTAATTTAATTTTTTAAAAATTTATTTCATTTATTTTTTTAATTTTTTATTTTAATTTATTTTTTATTTTTATTTATTTTATTTTAATTTAATTTAATTTTAGTTTACTTTTTCTTTTTTTTTAATTGTTTATATTATTTTCTTTTTTTAATTTTAATTATTTTATTTTGTTTTATTTTTTTTATTTTATTTTTCATTTTATTTTTTATTTATTTTATTTTAATTTTATTTTATTATTTTATTTTTAAAATTTTTTTATTTTATTTTTTATTTTCAATTTTTAAATTTTAATTATTTTATTTTAATTAAATTCATTTATTTCAATTTTATTTTATTTTTTTTGTTTATTTTATTAATTTTTTTATTTTTTTATTTTATTTTAATTTTTTTTTATTTTTTATTTTTTATTTTTTTATTTCATTTTTTAATTTTTTTATTTTATTTATTTTATTTATTTTATTTTATTTTATTTTATTATTTTTTTATGTTACGATTTTTAAAATTTATTTTATTTTAATTAAATTGTATTATTTTATTTTTTTATTTATTTGTTTTTATTTATTTTCTTTTATTTTTTATTTTCATTTATTTTATTTTAATTAATTAATTTTATTTTAATTTAATTATTTTATTTTATTTTATTTTATTTTATTTTATTTTATTTTATTTTATTTTATTTTATTTTATTTTATTTTACACTGTGCTTTATTTAATTTTATATAGAGACTTCTTTTAATCATTTGGACACCATTTTTCCCCTGGGGGGTTCATTATCCTCGATAAACCCCGGCTGAGGCCCTGGTGTCACCCATTGACCTGGGGCTGCCATCCCTGAGTGCCCCCTGAGTGCCCCCCGAGTGCCCCGAGTGCCCCCTGAGTGCCCCCTGAGTGCGCCCTGAGTGCCCCCTGAGTGCCCCAAGTGCCCCCTGAGTGCGCCCTGAGTGCCCCAAGTGCCCCCTGAGTGCCCCCTGAGTGCCCTCTGAGTGCCCCTGAGTGCCCCCTGAGTGCCCCCCGAGTGCCCCCCGAGTGCCCCGAGTGCCCCCTGAGTGCCCCCTGAGTGCCCCGAGTGCCCCTGAGTGCCCCCTGAGTGCCCCCTGAGTGCCCCCTGAGTGCGCCCTGAGTGCCCCTGAGTGCCCCCCGAGTGCCCCCTGAGTGCGCCCTGAGTGCCCCCTGAGTGCCCCCTGTGGGCTCAGCCCCGGCTCCTGAACCCCAACTTCTGCCCCCACGCCTGGGGGGAGCTGGGATGTGGGGTCTGGGGAGATAAAGGCACGGAGGGGTCAGGATTTGGGATTTGGGATTTAGGGAGATAAAGGCACCGAGGGGTCGGGATTTGGGATTTGGGATTTGGGATTTGGGATTTGGGATTTGGGGAGATAAAGGCACCGAGGGGTCGGGATTTGGGATTTGGGATTTGGGGTCTGGGGAGATAAAGGCACCGAGGGGTCGGGATTTGGGGAGATAAAGGCCCGGAGGGGTCGGGATTTGGGTTTTGGGGTCTGGGGAGATGAAGGCACAGAGGGGTTGGGATTTGGGGTTTGGGGTCTGGGGAGATAAAGGCACAGAGGGGTCGGGATTTGGGGCTTTGATTTGGGGCAGATTGCACAGGGATCCCAGCAGAAAATGGGAAAACCAGCGAGGTTAAAAGGTGGAGGCACCAACGGGTTGGAGAGAGTGTGGTTATCCCACTTTATCACACATTATTAAACTTTATCACACTTTATCACACATTATTTTACTTTATCACACTTTATCACGCAGCAGGGTCACTGCTGCTCTGCTCCAGCCCCAGGGCACCCCATCCTGCCAGGAACTGGGATTGGGACAGGGATTGGGATTGGGACAGGGATTGGAATTGGGATTGGGATTGGGATTGGGACAGGGACAAGAAACAGGGACCAGAAACACGGGACAAGGACAGGGATTTTGGGACAGGGACTCTTCCCACTGTCCCAGGCTGCTCCAACCCTGCCCAGCCTGGCCTTGGGCACTGCCAGGGATCCAGGGGCAGCCCCAGCTGCTCTGGGCACCCCGTGCCAGGGCCTGCCCACCCTCACAGCCAGGAATTGTCACAATTGTGGTGTTGCTGAACTCGTGGTTTCCTCCCTGGGAATGTGGGAGCAGGCTCCCTGTACCCCCTTCCCACAGGATGAACTTGTAGCAATAGTAAGACAATTTTCTCGGCACCTCTGAGGGTATTTACTTTTTCCATTTCAGTTCTACATCTGTTCACTCGCCGGCTTGGAATTTGCAACCATCTTATTTAGGAGAAGGAATTGATTTCTCGCTCTGTTACTGCTGCTCTCGGTATAATTAAAGCATATTGCAACGTGAGGAATTTCTCCTGGCCTGGGAACTGCTCTGCCACTTGGGTAATTCTGTAAACCAAGAAAAGCTTTTCCTTTTCCTCTGGAATGTAAATCACAGCCACAGCCGCTCTAAAGCCTTTGTTCTGCTGCAGGGGGCTGGGGGCTCTTGGTTCAGGGCTGTGCAGGGGCCTGGGGGCTTTTGCAAATCAACCCCTCGGGGATTTGGCACCCAGGCTGGGGCACAGGCTGGCTCTGCCCAGAGTGTGAGGGGGAGATGAGCCCTTGGCTGCTCTGTGGGCAGCGCTGGGATGGGGCTGGGGCAGGGCCAGGGGCGGCAGAATTGATCAAAGCAAGAGCAGAATTCCCTCAGTGATGGGATCAGGGTTTGGGGCAGCTCTGAGTCCCGTCAGGGTGGTCCTGCCTGGATCTGGGCACTGAGCCGTGCCCTGGGCACCCCCGAGGAAAAGCTGGGCTGCAGGGGTGGGTTTGGCCCTGCTCTCACTGTCCTGCTCATCTCCAATAGAAGGGGGCTCTGAGATCCCTGGTGAGGCCTGTCCGTGCCTCCACCCTGCTCCTGTGTGGGTCTGCAGCCCTGCTCTGTGAAACATTCCCTGCAATGATTTATTCACTCACTCCTTCCCCCCTGCTCACGGCTCTGATAAACTCTGTCAAAGCTGAAATTTGGAGCCCGTGTGAGAGAGACAGAGAGAGGGAAAACCCTGGGATCAATAAGGAACGTTCACCCTCCCTGCTGTAAGGGGCATTAATGGGCCATCACTTGGAGTTTAATTAAAACCAAAGTCAGCCCCGTGCCAGCTCTGGCACAGCAAACCCACAGAGAGCGAGCTCAGAGCAGGAATTCCTCCTTCATTTGCCCTTTGCACCTGGGACGGGCACCAGGGTGCAACCCCAGAGCCTGGAATAATTTCTGTTATCATTTATTTTATCGTTTGCTTTACCATTTATTAATCCCTGTAACTGGGGTGTGATTCCAGATGCGATTCTCACTCTTGCTGGGCACTGCCAGGGTCCCAGGGAATGGTGCCAAGGCTGCCAGAGCTCCAGGAGCTCCCAGGGATGCCCAGGATTGGATTGCTGGGTGTCTGTGCAGGGACAGAGGCTGCACTGATGGTCCCTGAGTGTCCCTTCCAATTCAAGATATTCCACGATTCTGTGAAAATATTTCATCCTCTATTTGCCTCCTAACTGGCTTCCTGTGGAGTCGGTTGAGATTTTTTGGAAGATTTACTCAGCTCCCAGCTGCTGTTCAATTCTCTTTGCCACTCACCTTCCCGTGCTCCTCGTGGAATTTATTTCAGCGCCGTGAGGGGTTTGCGTTTCAGCCCGGGGGACGGTCGTGGCAGCTCAGAAAAGGATGGAAGCAGCATGAGAGCCTGGAGAGCAGTGCTGGGGAGGGTTATGGGCACAGAGAGACGGGAATGGCAGGGCTGGGAGTGCAGGGAAGGCTGAGGAACAGAGCTCGGAAGAACAATAATCAGTTTTTCCTTCCTGCTCTTCAATGGTGACATAAAGTGAGCATCAAAAATCCCCTTTCCTGATGAGAGGCTGCTGAGGTGCCCGTCCTGTGTCTCATGGCTGGAACCGCTCGTGCTACAAATTCCCTTTGATTATGAAGGCAAAACTCGTTGCCATTCCCAGACTGCCTGGAGGGCCACGAGCCGTGGGTACAAACCAGGAGATTCCTGGGTTTTATTCCTGTCTCCTTCTCCCTGTGCCATTGGGCTGCTGCTGTTTGATGTGTGCCTGGCTCCCTCCCCTCCATCTCTCACACGGAGTAGCAGCATTTTGGTGCCATCCTCACCTGGTGCTGATCACGGCTCTCTGGGAACCTGGTAATTAATTTTTTGTTCATTTCTCGAAGCTGGAGCCAAGCTGCTGCTGGTGGTGCCGGTGCAAGGAAGGAGAGGGGGAGCTGTGGAAGGGAGCGAAGGATCCCAGATCAACTCTGCCACCCCTGCCATGGCAGGGACACCTTCCCAAACCTCCCCAGATGAGAAATTCCCTTTTCTGCAGCCACATTTGCCTCGTACAGGCGCCTATTTCCAGCAGGAGCAGAGGAGAGGAACTGCTCTGTGTCCCTGCTGAGCAGCAGGACGGGTTTGGGGGGCCCTCCCACACACACAGGGCTGCAGCACGTTCAGACAATCTTCCTTTAATACAAAGTCAATATATCTACATACACCGTGGTATGAAAACCACTTACTGTTTCAGTTTGAAATAACAGTGTGAAAGCAACAGCACTTTGCTCTCATACAAAGGAAAAAAAAACCTCCCCCCTCCCCCCGACTTGTCCAGTAAGATTTTTGCTGCAACATACTTAGAAATTTGGGCAACTTTCACACAAATAAGTAAAATCTCGAAGAAGCCTTTCAGTCGGTTCTTTTTTTTTCTTTTTCATTTTTTTCAGTTAAAGACAGGAAATGGGTTGTGTGGGGGGTTCTGGGCAGCACTTGATGGCCATGATTACCCCTTCTAGAAAAATAAAAAAAAAAAAAAAAAAAAGGAGAGGGCAGAGGTGAGCAGAGTTTGGGGCAGGGTGGCTTTTCTCAGATATTTTGAGCTCTGGATGCTGAAACTCCCGGGCACCGGAGGCACAAGCAGCTCAGAGAGAGGCCAGGCTGGGTCTGCAACACACCTGGGGTGGTGAAAGACCTGATGGGTGTCAAAACTCCAAAATCATTCTGTCAGCAAAAGCCACTGGTGCTGTTGGATGTCCCAGTTCAGCCCTGGCCCTGCGTGGCCACAGATGAAGGGGAATTGGCACTGCCACCACCCCTGAAGGGGAATAATTGGCACTGCCACCACCCCTGAAGGGGAATAATTGGCACTGCCACCACCCCTGAAGGGGAATAATTGGCACTGCCACCACCCCTGAAGGGGAATAATTGGCACTGCCACCACATCTAAAGTGGAATTGGCACTGCCACCACCCCTGCACCTCCTGCTCCCCTCCCTTCCAGGGACCTGGGATATGTCTGTGATTGAAAACAAGAGAACCCAAAAAAAAAAAAAAAAAATTACTAATAATAATAATAAAAAAAAAATCCAGAAAGGACATTTTGTTCTTACATGAGCAAGTTAAACCTTTTAAATGGTAGAAAAGCAATATGTAGAAGTAGCAATTTGCACTGCATTTTTATATATCACAGCCATTACACGTAACATTTCTACAGTGAAAAAATAGACTGTCTTTGAACATAATATGAACAAATAAGCAAATTTTTCCTTTAAATTCATTGACTGATATTCTTTGTCTTTAAAAAAAAAAAAAAAAAAAAGGAAAAAATACACTATTTAAAAAAAAGGTAATGTCACTTGTTACAGTTACATCGATACTTTAAAGAAAGCCACTCACAGTATTTGCCATTGGATGCACCTTCCTGGATCTTTCCCAGTTCTTTTACAGCTGGGGCACGTTGGGGACAGTGGGAGATGTGCAAGGAGTGCCTGGGGCTGGGCCAGTCCTGAGAGGAGCTCCCGAGAGCTGCCGAGTTCAGAGGCGAGGGGCTGGCACCAGGAACCAGCTGGGTTTGGGGAAATCGATTTCTGCAGGTGGTTCTGGGGCTCCTGCAGGGAGATGGGGCTGGCAGGAGCAGGGGGGCACGGCTGCCAGGGGCAGCAGCGGGCTGTGGGTGTGCCAGGAGCCTGGGGAAGGGGCTGCCTTCGTCCCACCCTGCTCCAAGGGAAGCCTGATGTGCTGGGAGGGGGCCCAGACCCGGCAGCCAGAGAGCCCAGCCCAGGCGAGGCAGGGGTTACCCCCCACAGCCAGCTCTGGGGGTTTGTAACTCGCTTCTTTTAGCCTTTTAAATACCCTAAAAAATAAAATTTTGGAATTAGAAGAAATGAGGAATGTTCCAAGTATTCAAAATGTGAGCTATAAAACCTCTGGCGTGGCAGGGGCATCCCGTGAATGTTTGCAAGGTGCCTGCAAGCCCAGAATCATCCCAATGCTGATACTGAGGTTATTAAGACTCCAGCTAGAAGAACTCCTGACCCTAAGTCTGCCTAAGTGTTGAGATTTAGCTCCTTTCCTTTCACAGATCACCTCCAATTCTGCAAGTGACTTCCTTTAAAGACTGCCAACTACATTAGTAAATAAACTGAACTCTAATGATGTAACCAAAGTCGGTTTTTCCTTCCCTTCTCCAGCAGAAACGGTTCCCAAGGTGTGTTGTAGCTTTTGGATCAGTTTCCCCATGTCCATCCATCCATCCATCTCTCCATCCATCCATCCTCCCCAGGGAACACCTCCTGAGGTTGCAGAGCAGGTCTGGGCAGCCCTCGTGGGCTGCCCCTGCGAGGGCCAGGTCACAAGGTGGAGATGCCCAAGGGGTGTTCCTTCCAATCCTCCCCCCTGCTCCCGATGCACTGTCCAGATGAAAAGGTTCTTCTTCTGAGTCAGTTTTGTAAGTTCAAGCGCTCCTCCTGGGTCAGAAGAGGCCTTCCAGGACTGAAGTGGTTGGTAGAGTCTGCACAACGATGGCTTTTTATGTTGCATAGTGATCAAAACTTCCCAGATACTCCAGAGCTGCCTGGTAACAGAACTGGTATTCATCCTGCCAACAGCAAAGAGAAGCAGCCTCAGAGGTGGGGACGGGCTCCTCAGGGTCCCTGTCCTGCTTTCCAGACAGCCCAAAGCTGAGCAGGAACCTCTGTGATTCTCAAAGAGCTGAGAACTCCTGGAAGAGGGAAGCTGCAGCTCTCCTTTATGCCTGTGCCCCTCAGGTACTGAACATCTGAACACCCCCCTCTCCTGTCAGCCCCTCAGCCAGATTTGTGTGCTTGGCTACGAACAGAGCCTCCATACTGGCATGGAATCTTTAAGGGACTTCCTAACAATCGGAATATATATTTTTTTTTTAAATTCATTTTGTATTCCTTAGGTGAAGTCAGCAGTGCAGCCTGGGCCAGTGAAGGGAGTGAAACGAGAGGGGCTGGAGGTTCCTCAGCCAAGCCAAGCCAAGCCAAGCCAAGCCAAGCCAAGCCAAGCCAAGCCAAGCCAAGCCAAGCCAAGCCAAGCCATTTCATGATCCCTGGGACAGGCTGGGGGCCCCCCTCACCTCTGTTTGCACCATTGCAGGTCGTTGTGTTCGCAGCATCTTCACTGTCTGGAAAATATCTACAACCCCCTCGTAGCGCATCCGCTCCAGGACGATGCTCAGGGTGATGAACACTCCGGTCCTGCCCACACCAGCACTGCAGGGAAGGGGGGAAATCATCAGGGAATTGTGTGCTGCAACGTCCAAATGTCCCTGCAAATGCTGCTTGGGGTGGGGCTGAGCCCTGTGAATGTGCTGGAAGTGGAGAGCCTGGGTCAGTCCTCCAGGAGAGACACCCAGAAATAACCCAAGTGCCACAGTGTGACCCAAAAAATGTTTGGGGAAGGGAAATTTAGGAAGTTAAAAGCTTTGGTAGTGGTAAACAGTGTTCAGTGGGAAAATGATTCATAATATGTAATATTGGGCTTTTGAAAATGAATAATTTTAATGAGAATGGATCATCCTGTTCTGCCTGTAGGTAAGGAGGAACAATTCTTGCTAGCAGCAAACAGCCCAGCAGTGCTGGAGGTGTAAATTGGGTTGAGACCGGTAAAAAATACTTCTAATTCTGCAGGTCAAATACTATAGATATTCTGTAGATATGCTATATGTCATATTATGGCTCCCATCTCCTTCAGAGGTATTTCATCTCTCTAAATATAAAGAGTCAAAAGCCTTGTGGGCAGTGCCAGGGCTGAAGGGAGATGAGTTTGGCTGGCAGAGGCAAATGTTTGGCACCAACACCCCAAGAAACCTCCCTGCAAGGATGGGGTGGAAAGGGAGGATATCTGGATTTCAATTCCCTCGGCTCTCCCACATCCCCTCTGGGTGAGGTGTGTCCAGGTGCCTACCTGCAGTGGACAGAGATGGGGCCATCCTGGCCAAACTGCTCCTTGGTCTTGTGCACCTGCCCAATGAAGTCGATGAAACCTTCTCCTGATTTTGGCACACCTTGTTCTGGCCAGTCAGTGAACTGGAACTGACGAACAGTTCGTGACTGACCATCCTGGGGGACAAAACAGGAATAGTTCAACACCTGTGTTTGTGACAACACACACAAAAAGGCAAAAAAAAAAACCCTCCTGCTTTTGCTGCTGGTTTGTGAAAGGGCACGGAAAGTTGAGGCAGCTCAGTGCCGTAGTGGAGTGCACACGTATTTATTCCCCAGCCCCATGGTGATGAAGCTGCTTGTGTTGCAGCTGACATTCCTGTCAGCACAGATCCATATCCTGGCAGGTGCTGAAAGCTCTGACCACTGCAGACAGCACAGATGGAGTCTTCAGCAAAGGAACGTTCAAGGTGAGGTGTTGGCCCCTCTAATCAATCTTCACAAAGAATTGCCACAGTGTCAGAATTACAGCTGACAGGAAGATAAATCTTGTTCTACGAGGACTGATGAGGCATCCTCCTCCTCAACCTTGCAAATTGAATTATCAGGTTCTGGAATACTTTGGCAACCTCAAAAGCTGTGCTGTGAGAGGGAGGGTTATGTTTGCTACTGAAATTTGAGAAGGTATTGAAATGTTCCTTCAGATGAGAAAGCTGACATTGAATCGAAGATTATTGGAGTGAATTTGTCCCTTTGAACATGACTGACAGTGGCTCCTCTCCAAGCCATAGAAGTGCTCATTTTCTGAAGGGTGCAGAAAAACCTTTGCAAGATTTTTATCAGCTTTTGCTTTCTGCTTTCACCTCAAATAAGCTGCAGCTAAACCCCAAAGCCAGGCACCTCTCTAACAAAGCAACTCAAGGCAGTGAGAGAGGTTTGAAACTACTTTCAATTTGTAAGAACAAATACTCCAGTCCAATCTGTGTGTGCGTGTTCTGTTCCTCATCACAACTGAGCTCTTGGGCACATGGACTCCAAACCTCCCTGGGCAGCCCCTTCCACTACCTGACCACACTTTACATGGAGAAACTCCTGCTGATGTCCAGCCTGAACCTCCCCTGGCACAGCTTGAGGCTGTTTTGTCTTGCTCTGTGAGCAGAGCACCTTGTTCTGTGCAGGGTTTGGACTCGATGATCCTTGTGGGTCCCTTCCAACCATGAGCTCTCCTCCGCTGATAACCCCAGAGAAAGCGTGGACACCTCAGCCAAGCCCCCCAAACCCCCCTGCCAGCCCCATTCCTCCCAGTTTGAACTGCCCCACGCCAGCACCTACCCTGGCATCTGTGACCTTGAACTCCCTCAGGATGTACTGGGGCATGTTGTACTCAGCCATGGGGTCCACCACGAAGTACTGGTACCGTGCTGAGCGCTCTGCAGGCCAGTACTGATGGCACTTCTCCTGTTGGGGCAAACGGGTCCTGTCAGCCCTTGTCCATCCTGCAGGATCCCCTCCCAGCCCCTCCCCTGCCCTCCAGGGTCCCTCCCAGCCCCACTCACCCGCCCCATCTCCCGAAGCTTGGTCAGCATCACCACGATGGTGGAGTTGTTTTCCCAGAGCATCCTCCAGAAGTCCTCGGTGGTCTCTGCCAGCGGCCCCTGCGTGGCTATGTAGGCTCTCTGCTGCCTGGGGAGCCCAGAGCAAGGAGGGGTCAGGGGGGTGAGCACTGCATGGGCAGCAGCTTTGGGGAATGCAGGGAAAGGCTGGAGAGGGGCAGAGCACATGGGAATGCTGGGGAAGGACTAGAAAGGGGTTGGGATGTCTTTGGTGCCAGTGGTCAAAATAAAGAGCCAATGGTGAAGCTCTCCTTAAATATCACTTCCAAGGGGTAAATCCAACCTAATCCCAGTGCCACAGCCGTGGCCAGCACTGCTGGTCCTGGACAGGAAGAAAAGCTGAACATGGAGTTGCTTTGCTCCCTCCAAACCCACCCATGGAGCGCTGCAGCTCCCAGGGCTGGATTTTCCTGGGAGAAACTTTGGGGATCGCAATGCCCCCACATCACAGAGGTAACAAAAGGGCAATCCATATTAAGAAACCTGCCAATGGCCAACCCTACCCTGGGCTGATCCTGTGTGCTCAGGACCTGCAGCTGAGGAGGGGCTGCACTGCTTTAGAGGATCATTTAATAATAATTTAATAATTTAGCTATCAGAAAGGTTACTTAAGACTACCACAGGGGAAAATCTCCTCAGCAGGCTGGATTTGGGTGTGGGGTGGGATTTAGCCCTGGCACCCATGATGGGGCAGGTGATGGGCAGCACAGGTGATGGGGCAGGTGACGGCCAAGAGAGGTGATGGGGAAGGTAATGGGGCAGGTGATGGCCAGCAGGGGCTACGGTTCAGGTGATGGGGCAGGTGGTGGCCAGCAGGGGCTGCCCGTGCAGGTGATGGGGCAGGTGATGGCCAGCACAGGCCGTGGCCAGCAGGAGCTGCCTGTGCAGGTGATGGGGCAGGTCGTGGCCAGCACAGGTGGTGGCCAGCAGGGGCTGCCCGTGCAGAGGCAGCCCGGGCTCGGGGCTCGGCCGTACCTGTAGCCATCAATGAAGCTGGCGTTGATGTAGTCAGAGCCCTCGACGCCGCGGATGGGCTGCAGGCACACCCGCGTGGTCTCGTAGGGCATGATGTTCACCAGGCGGTTCTTGAACTTGTTGCAGGGCAGGTTGGCGCTGATGAAGCGCGAGGTGTGGGCCTTGGAGTTGGCCAGGCGCTGCGGGCAGGGGACACTCACTGGAGGCTGCTCCTGACCCATGCCAGCCCCTCAACCTGTCCTACCCTCTGGGTGCCCTCCTGGGGTTTGTTTTTGGGGGTGAGGCCTTTCCCTAAGCAAAGCTTTCAGAAAATAGTACTACTACTAAAAAAGTTAAAAATCCCTCCAATTTAGGAGGGAGTAAAGTCATTCTGGGTCTGGAGCGACCAGGGAAGCAGCCTGTGGTGCCAGGCAGGCCTTCCCAGGGAACTGCAATGTAAGTACCTCCCACATGGAAGCAGTAAGGTGCCACCAGCCTGACGAAGGCTCCCTGTGACCACCCAGCCCTGGGCAGGCCCATCCTCACCTTGAACTCCAGCTCCATGCCCGTGACGTGCTCCCTGGCCTCGATCTGTGCCAGTTTCTGGATGTAGCTGTAGAGGTTCCGGGCCGGGACCTCGGTGTTGCCGCAGGCCACGGCCTCCAGCAAGGCATCGTGGATGAAGCTGTACTGGTCCTCAGTCTGCACCATGTAGTTGCGCTGGGACCTCATGAGGGTGACGTGCCCGTAGATGTCCACGGTCTTCTCGTGCTTGATCCTCTCCAGCATGGCGTCGATCACGATGAAGCAGCCGGTGCGTCCCACGCCCGCGCTGGGGACAGGGCACGGGGAGTGAGAGACTGGCCTTCACTGGGCGGTGCCTGCTGCCCCTGCACGCTGCTCTGTGTCCCCTGCACGCTGCTCTGTGTCCCCTCCCTGCTGCTCTGTGTCCCCTCCACACTGCTCTGTGTCCCCTGCATGCTGCTCTGTGTCCCCTCCATATCTCTCTGTGTCCCCTGCACGCTGCTCTGTGTACCCTCCACACTGCTGTGTGTCCCCTCCACGCTGCTGTGTGTCCCCTGCATGCTGCTCTGTGTCCCCTGCACGCTGCTCTGTGTACTCTCCACGCTGCTCTGTGTCCCCTGCATGCTGCTCTGTGTCCCTTCCATACCTGTCTGTGTCCCCTGCATGCTGCTCTGTGTCCCCTGCACGCTGCTCTGTGTCCCCTCCACACCTCTCTGTCCTGTGTCCCCTCCACACCCCTCCATCCCCTCTCCACACTGCTCTGTCCTGTGTCCCCTCCACATCCCTCTGTCCCCTCTGCACACTGTCCTGTCCTCCCTCCACACTGCTCCATTCCCTCTCCACACCTCTCTGTCCCCTCTCCACGCTGTCCTGTCCCCCCTCCACTGTGACACCCCAGGTCAGGCACAGCTGTGGCAGCCCCCCCTGAGGCTCCAACGAGGGGCTGGCAGGATCCAAACCCCCCCGTTTAATGCCTCAGATCTCTGCAGCTGAAAGAGCACCGATGCTGTAATGAGCAACATGCGTCACCTCTCTCCCTCAATGTTTTTGTGCATCAGGTAACATCAGGCCCCTGTGTAATGGCATTTGTGCCTCAGCAGGGCTCTGTGCTCTCTTGTGCCACTGCTAATAAAGGGTTTCCTTTTACCATTCCAGTGCTGCCCCTTTTTTCCTGGAGCCCCCTTGATCTCTGTTAATTAGACTGCCTAACACCTGAACCAAGCAGGTGACTGGAGCTTTGGCAAGAATTTAGCAGCTGATCTGGGAGCTGGTTGTGAGCTGACAGCTCTTTATTCATTTTCTGAGGTGCACAATAATTGCCATCTGCAAGGGTAGTGATAAGTTGCCCACTCACAAAGACTGTTTAAATGGCATCCTCCAGCAGAGGCAGGATTAGCTTCCCCAGCAGCCTGCACAATGCAGATCTTCCCCCAGTGCCCAGGAACCTGCAGGCTCCTCCACACCCTCCTGAGGAACACAGGGATTTATCTGCATTGAGGCCTCGAGGATTCCTCACTGGGGCTGTAAATTGAATTAGGGAATGCTACCTGCCTTCAGCCTGGCATTATCAGGAAGGCTGCAGCACTCAGAAACCCTCTGTCAATCACTGTCAGCCCTGCCTTGGGCAGCTGAGGCAGCTCTGCCTCCCCAACACCTCCAACACCCTCTGAGGTTGCACCTGATCCTCCTCCTCCTTCCTCACTGTGGCCACAAACAGCCCCACCACATAGAACCAGACACTGCTCCAGCACCAGGCACTTCCCATTGCTCAACAGGATCATCAAACCCCAGAATGGTTTGGTTCCAAAGGGACCCTAAAGCTCATCCAGTGCCACCCCCTGCCATGGCCAGGGACACCTTCCACTGGAGCAGGTTACCCCAAGCCCTGCCTGGCCTGGCCTGCAGCACTTGATCCAAGTGATTTGGCCCAAATAGCAACCCAATGGTCTCAGGAGCCACTCATCTTGGTGCAAGTCCAAGCGAAAGTAATGAACCTCTCACTAGTCCTAAATCCATCCATACTCTTAACCCTAGTGACCCTCTCCACCCCCATCCTATTCCCTCTTCTATCCAACAACCTCAAAACCACTCCCAGCACAATTACAAACACAGTCAAAACTTCCTTCTTAATCAGCCTAATCCCAATAACAATCTACATCCACTCTGGAACAGAAAGCCTCACTTCCTTCTAGGAATGAAAGGTCATTACAAGCTTCAAAATCCCCATCATCCCGTTCCCCATCATCTCAGGACATGGGGAGCTCAATGGAATGCCCAGGTCCCTTTCTCAGATGCTGCCTGGGAACGCACCTGTGCCCAGGTAAACCCATCCCCCCCAGAAGTGCCAGGGGAGGGGAGCAGTACCTGCAGTGCACCACGATGGGCCCGGCATCTGGGGGGTTGCAGGTTTTGACTCGCCTGAGGAAGGCCAGGAAGGGCGTGGGGTACTCGGGCACGCCGTGGTCGGGCCAGGCCGTGAACTGGAACTGCCGCACCTCGCGCTTCTCGCTGGAGCCGTTCTGCAGCACAGCACGGCACGGTGTGGGGGTCAGGGAGAGCAGCACGGGGTCAGGGACAGCAGCACGGGGTCAGGGACAGCAGCACGGGGTCAGGGAGAGCAGCACAGGGTCAGGGACAGCACACAGGGTCAGGGACAGCACACAGGGTCAGGGAGAGCACACAGGGTCAGGGACAGCAGCACAGGGTCAGGGACAGCACACAGGGTCAGGGACAGCAGCACAGGGTCAGGGACAGCAGCACGGGGTCAGGGACAGCAGCACAGGGTCAGGGACAGCAGCACAGGGTCAGGGAGAGCAGCACAGGGTCAGGGACAGCACACAGGGTCAGGGAGAGCAGCACAGGGTCAGGGAGAGCAGCACAGGGTCAGGGAGAGCAGCACAGGGTCAGGGAGAGCAGCACAGGGTCAGGGACAGCAGCACAGGGTCAGGGAGAGCAGCACAGGGTCAGGGAGAGCAGCACAGCACAGCACAGGGTCAGGGTAAGGGACAGCACACAGGGGTCAGGGACAGCACACAGGGTCAGGGAGAGCAGCACAGGGTCAGGGACAGCAGCACAGGGTCAGGGACAGCAGCACAGGGTCAGGGACAGCACACAGGGTCAGGGACAGCAGCACAGGGTAAGGGACAGCAGCACAGGGTCAGGGTAAGGGACAGCACACAGGGTCAGGGACAGCACACAGGGTCAGGGAGAGCAGCACGGGGTCAGGGAGAGCACACAGGGTCAGGGAGAGCAGCACGGGGTCAGGGAGAGCACACAGGGTCAGGGAGAGCAGCACAGGGTCAGGGACAGCAGCACAGCACAGCATGGGGTCAGGGACAGCAGCACAGGGTCAGGGACAGCAGCACAGGGTCAGGGAGAGCAGCACGGGGTCAGGGAGAGCAGCACAGGGTCAGGGAGAGCAGCACGGGGTCAGGGAGAGCACACAGGGACAGCAGCACAGGGTCAGGGACAGCAGCACAGCACAGCACAGTGTGGGGTCAGGGACAGCACACAGGGTCAGGGACAGCAGCACAGGGTCAGGGAGAGCAGCACAGCACAGCACGGGGTCAGGGACAGCAAACTGCCCGGGATGGTGTGCCCTGGGCACAGCACAGCACTGCACAGGGCCCAGGGACAGCAAAACCAAACTGCCTGGGCTGGGTGTGCCCTGAGCCACAACCCCATCTGTGCTCCCCCACTGCATACAGGGAAAGGCAGGAGCTGCTTCAGAAGGACCCTGTTTATTAATAATATCCGTAATGCTTATTGTTATTTTAATTTTAGTAAAGTCAAGTCACGGGATGGTTTGAGGGGGATATTGAAGCTCATCCAGTGCCACCCTGTGAATGTCCCATATTATTTGTTGATAATGTACAGGTGTAAGCTCGCCTCGTAGAGGGAGGACCCTGGTTATTCATTCTAGCATTAATTCTCCTACTTAAATATAGGTTGTTAATGGGGAGGGAGTTATAAAGTTCTGATATTTTTGTAGCGTAGAGCTTTAACGCACTTTTTGTTGATGGCTGCTTGAGGTCCCACATTATAACTGGGGAATCAATATTTATCCGCTTGTAGAGATTGTATTCTTTTTTAAAAGGAGCTGTACCCCCTTTAAATAGCTCTTAATTCACTTCATTAGGGTTTGTGGGTTTTCCTTGGACAAGAATTAAGAGCGAACTTAGATTCCTTTCACAGGCGACCAGCTATCACCCAGCTGGGCTGGAATAATGGGACATTCAGGGGATGGTGAAGGGGACATTAAAGCTCATCCAGCGCCACCCCTGCCTCGCACAGGGTGTGCCTCCCTCCTTGTTAGGAGGGAATCCAGAGCTCTTGGGGGTGGGAATGAAGGTTTGGAACTGCCATGAGCCAAAGGGGTGACATCAAAGATTTACTGATCTTTTGGAATGTTGCAGCCTGAGACCCCTTTGTAACTGGAGCCTGCAGGTGTAAATAGCTCACGGTATATGACCCCTTCCCAACTCACTGTTGTGAGTTTTTCCCTTATGAGAAACCCTTGAGTATTCCTGCAGTTCACCAGGAGTGTTCCAAGCCCCTCTCCAGGGAAAACAGGAGCAGGAGCCAGCTCACCTTGTGCAGGGAGAAGGTCCTGACGCAGAAGGTGGCCAGCTCGATGGTGTCCAGCAGGGTCACCTGGATCATCCCGTAGGTGTCTGTGCCTCGGCCTGGCCAGTACTGGTCACACTTTATCTGCAGGGCAAGGAGGGATGGCTCAGTGCTGGGCAAACCCAAACTGGGGGTGCTCACTCCCAAAATGCCCTGGTGGCAAAGGCAAGGGGAGGTGCAAGAAGTGTCTCTGCACAGCACCAGGACAGGGACAAACCCACCAGAAAAAGCTCCTACTGACTAAGCACAGACTTTGATGCTACATCAATCCCACAGACAACAGACTGGAATGATCCTGAAGATCAGAGGGAATGTACTGGGGCTTGTTAAACAAGAGAGCTGAATGTGAAACTTGCCACATGATTAGCTCCAAGACAGACATGCAGTGGGATCCAGCAGCCCCTTCTCCTGGAGTTGCCAAGGAGGCTGCAGCTTTCCAGGGTGAATGGTTTGTGGTTTTTTTTTTTACAAGCAATGAATCACTGAACTTTCAGGGTGCTGGCAGAGCAGGCAGAAATCCCCCCCTGGCTGCACATCAAAGGGATTTGCTGTTCCCCCAGCTCTCCCCTCCAATCCCCCTGGATTATGACTAACCAGTCATCCCTCTCATGCATCTTACCCGTGATTTCTCCTCCAGCTTAGTCATCATGACAATGGTGGCTGAGCGCTGCTCCCACACCATCCTCCAGAAGTCCCCAAAGGTCTCTGGCAGGGGCCCCTGGGTGGCAATGTAGGCGTTCTGCTTCCGGTACCCGTCGATGTAGTTGGCATTGATGTAATCACTGCCCACAATTCCTGTGTCAAATCAGCAAAAATCAGCCATCTGCAAGGACTTCACACAGCTGGAAGCTGTGCTGAGGAGATTTTTGCAGGGATGCTGTTAGAGTGAAGCTCACTGCAGAAACACCCGAGCCTTGGTGGGTCAGGATGACCCAGGCTCCTGGCAAGGTGTTCCCAGATCAAGCTCCTGCATTGCAGAGAGACAGCAACTCCTTGCAAAAGGTATTAAAGAGACCAAATATCAGGCCTTGAAACCGTGGGGTTTTTCCTCATGTGCTTAACAGGAGCAAAGTCCTGGAGCAGGGCTCCTGCTGCATCCATAGGACAAACCCGAGTCCTTGTCCCAGCCTGCCCCGAGCCCAGGCAGAAATGCACCTGGTCAATGACTGTGTGGTCCATAGTCTAATGCCAGGCATTGAGCTACAGCTGGACAGAGTAAAGAATAAAGCCAGGCTTGATTTAGCCAATGAAGGCTTTGAAATTACAGGCTTTGACTTGCTGTAAATTGCCCGCTGTCATTTTTAAGAGTGTTTTTTTTTTTCCCTACCCGCATGAGTTACAGGCTATTGAGCTCCAGCTGCTCGCCTGGGTCCTTGCTTGAGGGTTTGGGATGAGCAGGAGGCACTGCCAGAGTGAAGAGGTTGATTGGGACATGGCAGGAGAAAGCTGCTCTGAAGTTAAAACGCCCAGGTTCAGCTCCGGAGCCGGCGCCTGGCACGCAGCACTCGGGGCTGGTTTGGCTGCTCCCGAGCACAGCGAGTGCCTGGCAAGGCTGGCAGGATCTGCAAACCCACGATTAACTCGGTGCAGAGCCCTTCACTCCTGTCTGCAGGGCAGCCAAGGCTGGGGAGCAGCACCAGTGGGGACTGGGCTGCAGCAACGGGGGCTGCAGCAGTGGGGGCTGCAGCAATGGGGGCCGCAGCAATGGGGGCTGCAGGAATGGGGGCTGCAGCAGTGGGGGCCGCAGGAATGGGGGCTGCAGCAATGGGGGCCGCAGCAATGGGGGCCGCAGCAAAGGGGGCTGCAGGAATGGAGGCTGCAGCAGTGGGGGCTGCAGCAATGGGGGCTGCAGCAATGGGGGCTGCAGCAGTGGGGGCTGCAGGAATGGGGGCTGCAGCAATGGGGGCTGCAGCAATGGGGGCTGCAGCAGTGGGGGCTGCAGCAATGGCGGCTGCAGCAGTGGGGGCTGCAGCAATGGGGGCTGCAGCTGGTGAGGGGTGAGCCCAGAGCAGCCTCCCTCTCCTCAAGGGCACCCGGGAACTTCAGCTGCTGGGAAATGGCTTTTGATTAAATTTCTGCAGGGTTCCCTACCCTTGCTCCCTCCCAGTCTGAAATTTCAGGAGGGAGAGAAGGTGGCTGCCGTGGCAGGAGTGTGTTTAGGGCTGAGCTTCCAGAATTAATCTCCTCTGCAGCCCCCTGGGGTCCACTCTGTCATCTGAAATGGCGGCGTGAGCTCCTGCAAGGTTTCACTGTGTGACAGCCCCAGCTTCAGAGAAGTCACAGAATTAAAGCCACTGCTTCTCCCTGACCAAGCAGGCAGTGGCAGTCTGCATCCTTGACAAATTCAGATTTTAAACAAAGAAAAAGCAACAAAACTATAATTCCTCCAGCTCCTTTCATCTTCCAGCCCTGAGCATAACACAGAGCCCGGTAGGAAGGAGCACAGCAGCCAAGACATGTCAGAACCTCTCACATGCTTGAAAACTCAACCTTGGCCCATCATCCCTGCACTGTTGGTCCCTCACAGAGCCCTGGGCAGAGCTGGAAGTGCTGCCTGCATCCAGCCCCAGATCCAAGACCAGCCCAAGTGTCCTTCACTCCCTCACTTGTGCTCTTCTCCCCTCCCTTGAATGACAAAGCAACTTTTTAAAGCCTCTGCTTTCCTTGGCTCATACAATATTAATCTCGGAATTAAACCAAGGCAGAACACAGTCAGCTTCACAAGGAGAAACATTTAAAGCCCTCTAATAGCAGACCAGAGCAATCCAGATTTGTGCAGTTTTTTGGCAGATCACCATGCTCTGCTGCTGCCTCAGCTCTCCCCCTTCCCCATGCCCCTCAGAGCTACCGTGGCACAGGGAGATTATTTTAGCAATTCCCTGGTCTCAAAGGCTTTGGAATTAACCTCTCCATTCACCAGGCAGTTACCAGGACATCCCACATCCTCTCTGCTCTGATGATCAGCTCTTGGCAACGCAAGCCTGGCCTTGAAGGCTTTATCCACCCAGCACAGCCACATCCTGAGCCCACGAAACTCCAGCATTATCTTGGCAGCAGCAACCCAAGCAGGTGCCCTGTTCAACTGCATCTCAAGCCCCTCTTATCCTGGCGTGCACTGGAGCAGCTCTGTCAAGAGCCACGAGTTGTGAAATTTAATGTAAATTTCCTGACTGCACCATCGCTCACATAAGCAGCTCAGGAAACAATTTATGACCCGCCAGGCTTGCTCGAACCCCTTCTTATCCCCAGCCTTTTAGGGGCCAGGGCTGCATATCAAGTGATCTTTGTGCCTGCACAACTCAGTGGCCACATCTTTGCTGCTGCTGCCTCTCACATTTGCTTCCCACTCCTCCCTGAGCAGCCCTGCTCCGTGTTCCACCACCCTGCTCTGCTCCCTCTGAAGCACTATGTGGTCTGAATGCTTCCTGTTAGTCAGAGCTGTATCCAACAGGCATCTCCAAGCAAAGGGAAGGCAGCTCCTTGATAAACCAGCCCTTGATATGAGGGATTGCAGCGCCAGGGGAATATGTCAGTCACCAGAATTTAACAAATGCTTGGTTTGCAGAGGTATCTCCTGCTCGCCAAACTCCCAGGGAGGCGTAAAGAGAAGAATATAAATAGAGATGAGAGAAGAGCGTGTGCAGCGTGTTCCCTGCAGGAACCCATCCTGGGGAGGATGGAGCAGGGGGAGAAGAGTGTGTTTCCTGCAGGAATCCAGCCTGGGGAGGATGGAGCAGGGGCTGCTCCCTCCCTACCTTCGATGGGCAGCAGGATGACGCGCGAGTGGTCGTAGGCGATCACGTTGGCGTAGCGGTTCTTGGGCTTGTTCACCTCCAGGTTGGAGTGCTCCCAGGTGAACTGCTGGCCAGGGTCGATGGACTGGAGGGATTGGGAAGGGAAATGGGAGAGTCAGTGAGGAGAAAAGCGGCAAACGCAGCTCTGAGCTCTTGCTCCACGTGGCTCTGCAGGTCCCACTCAGGAGCACAACAATCACAATTTGCCAGAACCCAGCTTTGCTGTGGGAAAGCCCCAGCCCCGTGGAGCAGCTGATGTTCCATCTCCCTTGGCCCCAGATGGAATACCTCAGGTCATTCCCCCTCTGGACTCAGCACCAAAGGTTTCCCAGTGCAAATGGGGAGGAATCCCCACAGGAACCTGGCAGGGACAAGAGTGCATCCCCCAGCACAGAAGAGGGGTAGGGACCCCAGCCCTAGGACACTCAATCAACATGGGTTTTTCTTAGAAGGGATGAAAGAATAAACAATGAAATGCACTGGAGAGAAAAATCCCTTCTGCCTGTCCTAGTGATTTATGCCAGGTTTGGTGGTGGGTTTTTTTTTTTCCTCTCTGAAGTCCAGCTGTCCCAGATATGGAAATTAGGTTAATTACGTTTACCTCTAAATCCTCAGCCAGAGAATTAAATAAAACAAGGGCTTAATTCCTTCATCATTTTGCAGAGCCCTTGGGGTTTGCCTCAATTGGAGGCTTGGCAGGAACGTGCAGAGCTGTGTTTGCTGCTGCTTGCTCTCCCTCCGACTGCCACCCTTTGGGGACGGGGTCCCAGATCCCAGATCCACCCCTCTGAGCCAGCCCCGCTGCCCTTCCTGGCTGTGCCCACCCACCCCGGGCACAGCTGGTACAAAACCATGCACAAAACCAGCCCAGAGCTCACTCTGGCTGCGGAGAATTCCTAACTAATGGGTATTTATACTATTGTAATGTGTCTGTTTGCTCTCCATCCCTCTAATCATGCCTCGCCTTCACTTCATTAGCGATGTTTGTTCAGCTCTGGCTCTCCCTCTGGAGGAGGCTGGGCTGGCTCAGAGCCAGGGCACTCGGGATGTGGCATTATGCAGATCAGCCTCTGGAATCTGGATGGAGCTCAGAACGAGCTGCTGCTGCTGCTGCTGCCCCCCGAGACCCAGCGTGGGAGGAGAGACCCGGGCAGAGCAGAATGCGCCTTCTCCAAGGCCTGACCCTGCTCCAGGTGCCCGGGGATCAGGGAGGCAGGGCAGGGAGAAGCAGCCCTTGATTGGAAAACATCCCCTGGCTCCCTGCCTGCAAGCAGACACAGCCAGTCCAGACTCACCATTAGGCTAAAAATGCCAGGGCATTTGGTGTCCTTCAACAGCAAAACCAGGAGCAGAGAGAGGCTTTTTACACGGGCATGGAATGACAGGACAAGGGGCTTCAAACTGACAGGTTTTAGGGTGGGTATTAGGAGAAATTCCTGCCTGCGAGGTGGGGAAGGCCCTGAGCAGCTGTGGCTGCCCCTGGGTCCCTGGCAGTGCCCAAGGCCAGGCTGGACAGGGCTGGGAGCAGCCTGGGACAGTTAAAGGTCCCTGCTGATGGCAGGGGGGCACTGGATGGGCTTTAAGGTGCTTCCAAACCAGTGCAGTCTGATATTGGTCATTACACTTTCCCTATCACTACCACTACCTGCACAAACCCCTCAGACACGACAAGAAGCACAAACCATCCTGTTTTCCCATCTTTAGCTCCGTGGCTGCTGATGGCATCAGCTGTGGAGCACTGCCTGCTCCTCTCACCCAGCCCAGCTGTAAAAACTGGGTGTCACAGTCCTTCACTCGGTCTCCTGTGTCCTGCAGCAATCATGGGCACCCCAAGGGCAGCTCCATCCCTTCCAGGACTGCATCCCTTCTCTGAGAGAGCTCAGCCTCTGCTGAGCCAACAGGAGCAGCTCACGCACCAACCTCTTTCTTTTTATGAGCTAGAACTGAACCCAGCAAAGCTCTCAGCAAGTACTTAATTTTCAATACATAAATAGCTTTTAAATTTCAGCTAACCAGGTCCTTAAAATGAAGCTGTTCATTTGGATGAAGGCCTGTCTGAATTCCTGAATTCCCTAATTCCTGGCTCTGCAAACCCATGCACAGCACTCACTCTTGCTCATACCTCATACTCTTGGGATAATTTCAGGTTATCATTAGCTTTGAGATGCTCTGTGTGTTCAGCCAGCTCGGAAACGGGGATGGGTGGGTGGCTGAGCATACCTAAAAGACAAGACAGCAGGAAAAGGATCTCATTTAATAATGACTAAAATTCACAACCGTTGCGCATTTTATAAGAAAGAAGGAACAAGAAAAGAAAATAAATTACAATGTAAGATCTGCAATGAAAGTAGGGAGGTTAGAAGAGAAGAATTCAGGGCTCGAAATTGTGTCCTTGGAAGTAAAAAAAAAATAAAAATCAAGGAAATAAAAAACAAAAAACAGTAAAATGAGAGTGTTCCCGTGATGGCCCCATTTTCAATGTGGAAATCAGAGCAAAAACAAAAAGGAAAATCTGAAGAGCAGATGCGTGTTAGCGATTCCAAAGTGGACTTGGAATGAGCAAACGCTGCCAGAGGAACCCACGCAGCAAATGGCACAGCACCCGCCAGGATCAGGAACCAGCTCCAACAGAAAGGGAGGCAGGGGCAGATCCAGCCAACCATGGAGATGTGGGCAGGAGATGGGAACATGCAGATGGGGGGAAGCAGGGGAGGCTTTTCAGGAACCGGACTTTGTGATCTTTAAGGTCTTTTCCGACCTCTGGGACGCTCTGGGTTTGTTTTTTGCACAGTGCTGAGAAGAACTCTGCAAGTTCTCAGCCTGCTCATGCATGGGCACTGAGCTCTGACCCCCAGCATTCCCAGGGTGCAGCCAGCCTGGGAGCAGCCAGCAGGCTCCTGTTCCCTCTCCTGGCACCAGGGGGATGCTCCTTGTGCAGCACAGCCCTCCCTTCCTCCCAGCGCTGTGGGCTGGGCTGTGCAGCCCCATCCGGGCACCTTCGGGGATGGACGGGCAGGGAGATTGGGCATGATGTTCCTGAGCTGGTTGGGCATGATGTTCTTCAGCTTGCTTCAGCTGCTGCCCCTGCAAGCCCCCAGCACTTTGGTGTGCTGGTGTTGAGGCAGCCAGGGAACTCACTGGAGCCATACTGGGATGTCCCACTGGGTCAGACTGGTCCAGCTGGGGCACATCTCAGCCAGCAGCCATGGCTGATTCAGTTCTCAGCCTGGGATTTGCACATCCTGCTCTGAAAGGGGCACCTGGAGCTCTGGGAAGAGCAAGCAGAGACCCTTCCCTGCCAGGGAACTCACTGGAGCCATACTGGGAGGTCCCACTGGGTCAGACTGGTCCAACTGGGGCACATCTCAGCCAGCAGCCATGGCTGATTCAGTTCTCAGCCTGGGATTTGCACATCCTGCTCTGAAAGGGGCAGCTGGAGCTCTGGGAAGAGCAAGCAGAGACCCTTCCCTGCCAGGGAACTCACTGGAGCCATACTGGAATGTCCCACTGGGTCAGACTGGTCCAGCTGGGGCACATCTCAGCCAGCAGCCATGGCTGATTCAGTTCTCAGCCTGGGATTTGCACATGCTGCTCTGAAAGGGGCACCTGGAGCTCTGGGAAGAGCAGAGACCCTTCCCTGCCCACAGCACCCCAAAGGCTGTGCTGCCAACCCACAGGAAAAGCTCTCCGTGCTTTGCTCATCTGCATGGGATTATGTTTCTCCAAAGGCTTCCCATGCTGTCTGCCAGCCTCCCCAGAGGCCTGGAGAGCAGCACTGGGCAGTGCCCCCGATGAGAAGGACAGGGGTGGAGAAGAGATGGAAGCCAGGGAGAATTTCGAGCCCCGTGGGTGTTGGTGGGTGACAAAGCAGCGGCGTGGCAGCAGCATGGTCAGATAACTCTGAAAACTCAGCACAGAGATGGCAAAGCAAGCATGACATCCTCAGTTTTACAGTGACTTGGGAGAGGCGCTGCTTCCCCCAGGCCTGGGAACGGGGTGAGTCTGCCAAACCTCGACAGGTTTCTCCTAAGCTCACCACACATCTATTTTCAGCACAAGGAAATAGGGCTGAAAATAGATGAAGAGGGGAAATACACCAAAAAAGCTCACAAAAAATAACCCTGAGCTATCCTGGAGGCTGTGCTGGCTCCATTACAGCCTGCTGGGATCAGGGCAGGAAACCTCTCTGGGCTCATGGAGGAAAAACTCCCATTGAATCTCTTGTTGTCCTGTCCCACCACACCCGGAGGAGGGTTATTGCTCCACCTGCATGGAGGGGGCTGCCATCCACCCCAGCACCAGCTGCAGCCTGGGGTGGTGCCAGGAGCTGGTCCTCTCCCAGTGTGGGATGGGGAGGCCACCCTGGCTGGGATGCTCCAGATCAGACCAAACCAGTTTAACACCACCAGCACTCGATAGACATGTAGGTTAAAAGGAGAAAATAAACAATCTGAAACCCCAGCAATAACAAGCAAGAAAAACCCCAGATCCTGCTTGGCTCAGAAGTCATGGAGCAACATGAGCAAGAACCTCTGAGCCTGTGGGCTGCATGGGAAAATCCCTCTGTACCAATCTGGAATGAGGACTCACCTTCCCCTTGAAGGAATTTCCCAGATTTCCTTCATAAAACTCCAGGAAAAGCCCAGAGTGTGACCCCAGCAGCTCTGCCCTTTGCTGGGAGCATCCTGCTTCCCCTCCAGCCCTCCCTGCACAGAGCCTGCCTGGGAGCAATGGGAACTTGTTCTGCTGCTGTCAAGGACAGAAACTCCTCGTGGGATTCTTTCCTAGGGCTCTTTGGAATAAAAGAAGCTCTGCAGCAATAAACACTGGCCTGCTCAAAGTGCCAAGTGCAGGGGGTTTGCAGGAGGATGCAGGAGTTGGCCATGGAACGAGGCAGGAGTGGCACTGCCTCAGCTCTTCTCTCCTCTAATTCAGGAACTCATCTGGGGTGTGAGGGGCTGAGTTCAGCCAGGAAAATACCCACATCCCCTCTGTTACAATGAGGGGACAACTGTGACATATTCCATACCAAACAAACCAATATTTGGTGTAAATTTCCCAGCCCTTGCATCTCCCAGCACAAGCAGCATCTGTGACTCTTCACATTTGTCAGCTGAAACCTCACATCCTTCCCTGCCCAGTATTAAGAGAAAAAATCCAAGCCCACACCACCCAGCAAGGCTGGGATCTTGGCTCCTAATGGGATGAAATCTTTCCGAGCCAGTCTCATCTAACATTTCAATCACTTGAATCTCTCTAATCTTATCACAAAAGACTTGATTCTCTGCGCGCCAGCCAAGTCGCCAGAAACGCCACCCCAACAACATCTGCTCTGTGGCCAGAGCCCATTTATCCTGCAAAGTCACCGTGGCTGGAGGCACCCTGTGAGGTCTGGGGTGGCCTCTGCTCCCCGTGCTGCTGGAACAGCTCAGTGCCAAGGAGCAGGCCCCGCCACAGCTGGGAAATCACTTTTCCCCCCTGGATGAAAAGGTGCTTGAATGGCTCTTTCGGAGGGGGATCGGCAGCTGCAGCTCCAGTTTCTCTTTCCCTGCGTTGCAAACACCAAAGCACAACCCCCCCAGTGACACCAGGGCACAAAAACAGGGGACACTGAGGACACTGAGCCAAGCAGCAGCCATGGAACATCTTCCACAAGGGGAAAGGCAGCCCTGGATCCTCCTGGGACAGCGAGGGCAGGGTGGGAACCCAGCTGCTCCCCTGTCCTCCAAAGGGCCCTAAGGGGGAACTGTAAAACTGGAAGCACAGTTCAGACACACGGATGGCACAGAAAAGGGATGAGATGGGCAAACACCGCAGGAACACGGAGAGTTCGGCAGGAAAATCAAAAAGTAGTAACAGGAACGGAACAAGAATTGGAAAGGAAAGTGGTAGAAGAGGAAAATAATAATGGGAGGGGGGAAAAATGAAACCAACAGGAACAAAAACACACAGGAACTAACTTTCCAAGTCAAACTCAGGGTCACTGAGAGGGCTGCTCAGACCAGAATCTGCAGAAAACAGTAAAAAATAAATAAATAAAAGATACACTTTTGTAAAAATTTCATGCTAATTAAAAAAAAAAAAACAAACAAAACCAACATAAATCTAAAGAGGAAAAGAAAGGTATTTTTGTGCTGATTAGGACAGGATATCTAAGGTGTGCTATGCTTTCCCCTCTCTGAGCTGCACGTTCCCACTCCCATGTCCCTCCTCTGTTTTGATGGAGATTCTACCTGGGGTCACCTGTCTGGAGAAGAGCCCACAGCCCCTTCTGTGCCACAATTTATTGAATTTAAATGCCTTTAACTCAGAGAGCTCCTGTGGACCCTTCCCCTGCAAACTGCACCACAACCACCAACACACTCCAAGCTCATTTTCCCATCCATTTCCATTTTCACCCAATGTTTCCAAAGTTCTGTGGGAGGCAGGTGACCAACTCCCCCAAATCCTTTAAAACCTTTTAGTGCTTAACAAATGATAAAGCAGAATAACACCAGGTGGGTCAGGTCTGGCCAGAGAGCCTTGGGAAGGAAAGCATCTCCTGAAGGCAGAGCGGACACAGGCAGTGTCCTTTGGGATCTGCAGAGCTTTCATACAGGTCTGGGTGCCTCAGGTACCCTTTATAAACCTCCCAGAGCCAGAATTGACAGGTACAGCACGCCCAAAGCAGTGGGGTCAACACAAGGCTGACTCCATCCATCCATCCATCCATCCATCCATCCATCCATCCATCCATCCATCCATCATCCATCCATCATCCATCCATCCATCCATCCATCCATCCATCCATCCATCCATCCATCCATCATCCATCCATCATCCATCCATCATCCATCCATCCATCCATCATCCATCCATCCATCCATCCATCCATCCATCCATCCATCCATCCATCATCCATCCATCATCCATCCATCCATCATCCATCCATCATCCATCCATCCATCCATCCATCCATCATCCATCCATCCATCCATCATCCATCCATCATCCATCCATCCATCCATCATCCATCCATCCATCCATCCATCATCCATCCATCCATCCATCCATCCATCCCTCATCCATCCATCCATCCATCCATCCATCCATCCATCCATCCATCCATCATCCATGCATCCATCATCCATCCATCCATCCATCCATCATCCATCCATCCCTCATCCATCATCCATCCATCATCCATGCATCCATCATCCATCCATCCATCCATCCATCATCCATCCATCCATCATCCATCATCCATCCATCCATCCATCCATCCATCCATCCATCCATCCATCCATCCATCCATCCATCCATCCATCCATCCATCCATCCGTCCATCCATCCCATTAGCTGCTGGAAGCACCCTCAGCTGGCTCTGCTGTCCTGTGGCACAAAGAGAAACCCCCACTGAGGGAAACACATGGACCAGCACTTCCAGCTGCTTCTTGGCACCAAGACTTTTTATTTTTATCTCAGCAGAGTCATTTCATCTGAGGCAGTGCAGCTCCTTCCCTTGGGTCTCCCACCTCCCTCCACCTGGAGCACCCACAGGATGCTCCCAACAGGAAGCACCAGACAAGGGCAAAAACCCCAAACAAACCCAGACAAACTGCTGGGCTGCAGCTGGGAGCACTCAGAACATCTCCAACACCTCCAGACCCTCCTGCAAGAGCTGCTCTAAGAGCTGATTTAGGGACCTACCTGTGCTGGACTGCTGTCCCTGCAGTGAACCTGCTCAGCATGGCTCCTAAGCCTGGGCTGATCCCAACAGTGCCTCCTATCTCATTTTGATAAGAGCCCCTCAGCTCTTATCAGTGCCTCCTATCTCATTTTGATAAGAGCCCCTCAGCTCTCATCAGTGCCTCCTATCTCATTTGGATAAGAGCCCCTCAGCCCAGCCCTGCCTTTGTGCCTGCCCTGCTCTCTGTCCCTCCTGCCAGCCTCACCCTCAGGAAACTGGACAATGCCAAGGACAGGACTGGGATGGGGAAACAGGAGCTACAGAAACATTGCTAACGAGCACAAACAGCAAAAAACAAAAATAAAAAATAAACAAACAAACTGAAAACAACAGCCAGCCCCCAAAAAGCACAATAAATTCCCTTCCAAAGCCTCGAGCACCAGGAACTGGAGGCAGAGGTGTGGACAGGCTCTGCTCAGCATGGCCACGTGCCCCTCGGGGTGCCAGCGGTGCTGCAGGGGTGCCATGCGGGCAGTGGGACACGCGTGGGCGTGGGCACACGTGTGTGCAGGGGGAGGAGCACAGAGCTCACAGGGCCAGGCTGGGCAGCTTGGGGCAGCCTGGGGTGGGACTGAGGGGCCTCTAAGGTGCTCCCAAGCCAAACCAGCCTGGGATTCCATCACAGCATCTGCACCGAGTGAGGAGCAGCTGCCTCACCTGCTCCAAGCAGCTCCTTTCCCCTGGCACAGCCCGGGGCAGGCCTGGCTGCCTGCAGGAGAGGTTTGGCAGCAGAGAGCACCAGTTCCAGGTGGGGCTGGAGCACTGGGCAGCCTGCCACACTCATCTCCCCAGCCAGGAGCTGCCAGCTGGGGCACAGGGCAGCACTGGCACGGCCATGGTGTCTGCAGCTCAGCCCAGAGTGCACCAACTTCTCTGGAAATCCAGGAAAACCCTTCTTCTGCCTTGGCAGCACGGGGCATAACCTGTGCAAGGTCCTGGAGGATGGCAGCAAAGGTGGCTCCCAGCATCCCCACTGAGTACAGACAGGGTTGGATCTCCAGGCTGTGCCCAGGGGCAGCTCTGGCTCTCAGGCTGTGCCCAGGGCCAGCTCTGGCTCTCAGGCTGTGCCCAGGGCCAGCTCCAGGCTGTGCCCAAGGGCAGCTCTGGCTCTCAGGCTGTGCCCAGGGGCAGCTCTGGCTCTCAGGCTGTGCCCAGGGGCAGCTCCAGGCTGTGCCCAGGGGCAGCTCTGGCTCTCAGGCTGTGCCCCAGCAGCTGCAGGCAGGCAGGGAGGGCTCAGGGAAGGGCCAGGTGCCCCCTCCTGCCTCCCCAGCAGGCCAGGCTGGTCAGCAGCAGGTTACCTGGAGTCTGGAAGTTGATTCTCCTCATCTCCACGGGGTCCTTGGGGTGGTGGGGGGCAATCTCAGCGTTGTTCAGGAGGCACTTGGTCCGTGGCTCTGAATCTTTGCGTTTGCTTCACAGCAAAGCCAAAAAAAGAAACAAAAGAGACCAGAAAGAAAAAGCAGCTTAACTTCTGGGCCTTGAGGTCTCAGCTGTTTCTCAGCTACTCGTGTTCAGGCACGAGCAAAGCTCCCACAGAAAAGCAAAGGTGCAGTCAAGGGTGTAAGGAAATAAAACACATCAGAACAGGGATGAGGTTTGGCAGCTTTGCCAGGGCTGTGTTTTAGAGGTTGACAATGGCCTGGGAGCCCCTCAGCATCTTTCAGGTAAGTCTGGAAGCTCCCCCTTCTCCCAGCAGCAGCACAGACTGGCAGCCAGGAGCAGCTGAACTCCCACCTCACCCTCCCTGCTCAGAGCAGCCTCCACTGAACTCTGCAGAGCAAAAAATGTTCCAACCTGGCCAAGCCCCTTCCAGCCTGAGAGCACCAGAGCCAGCAGAACCGTTTGGAAAAATACAGAATCTCCTGGCCACGACCTTGGGCTTTGAGCTCTGATATTGCTGTTGGCTTGTTCAGGAGCCCCCAGAGCTGCCCTGCTGCAGGCAGAGGAGTCAGAGCAGCACTTTTCAATCTTCTTTGAACTGCAGAACCCTAAAAATGTGGGTTCAACAAACAGTGTAGACACATCCTCTCCCAGCACAGCTGTGCCTGCTGAGATCCACCTCTCCCTGCCAGGCACCAGAGCCTGCTCCAAGCCGCCAGCTGAGCTGCACATGGAAGTGCTTCCCAATATATTTCCCTCCAAATGGCTTAGGTTAGCTCAGGCAGCCGAAAAAGTCTTTGCTGACCTGGCTCATTCTCCTTGAAGAGAATTTAGAAGCAAAGCCCAGTGCTGACCTAAAGATGTGATAATTTCTTGCAGAGAGGCAGTGATGAGCTGCTGGGAGCTGAACCTCTGCAGAGAGCTGAGAATGTGGCCCCTATCCTGAGGGGGGAAAGGTGGTCCAGCCCTTCCAGCAAGGGGCTGTGGAGCTCCTCACCTCTCCTGCTCAAGCCTCCCATCATCTGCCTGCAGCAGCCATGGCAATCACTTAGGCAGACAGGAGGTTATCCAGGACATTTTGAGCTGTCTCCTGATGTCACTAATAGCCAGAAGAAGTGGTCTGAGCCCTGCCAGCACTGCATGGGGCAGCATTTTGGAATGACACCACTTTGCAGTTTGGGTTTATTTTTGCTGCAGTTCTGAAGCTGCTGTTAACAGTTCGTGGACTGAACCCATCAGTGAAAACTCTTCCAGCCTTGGAAATGGCTGGGGAAAAGTCTCATTTCTGCAGCCATAAACAGACTCTGTCAGAAGCCCTTGGCTGAGGGGCAGGAGCAGCTTCTGCCACAGGACAAGGCCAGCTCAGCTGTGAGAATGCTGCTTGCACTGTGCCAGGGGCTCAGGACAGCCCGTGTGGAGCAGCCAGACATGCAGAAACCCACTCTCACCTCTGCCTGCCACACAAACGAGAGCTGCTCTGCTCCATTAACCAGCACTTTATGAGCCATTCACTGTCACTGCTGCCCAACCTGGGCAAGGGCCGTCTCATTTAGGAATGGACAAACAGGAGAAAGCTGGGCTTGCTTTGCTTTTCCTGCCCCAATTCCAACACGGTCCCAGCCCCAACAACACACAGCAAACACTGCTTAACACACAGCAAGCAAGAACCCGAATAAAAGGCAAATCTAGTGCTCTTACCTGTCTGGTTTGCTGTCCAGGAAAGCAGTGAGTGGAGAGGAGACAAGAAAAACGCTCAGGTTAGAAAGGACTTGCAGAGCCAGGGGGAAGCATCTGCTCAGCTCTAACCCTGGCAGCAGAGGTGGGACCAGCAAAGATCACCCAGCCAAAGGGACACCGACCAGAACCCCTAAGCCCCTGCCAAAAGCAGAGATGGAGCAGGGCTGGGAGAGCTCCCCCCACCCTGGGAATGAGCTGTCCTAGCTAAGGACACCTCTGCTGGCCATTGTCACCTTTATTTACTCTGCTCAGCCCCTGCTGTCCCCTTCCCTTGCCCTGTGTGTGCTCAGGGACCCCCAGCTCCCATCCACACCCCATGAACTGCTCAGAAAGCCAAGGGAAAGGGAGACAAAAAGAGGTTTTCCCTTCTCTCTCCTGAAGAACCATACCCTGCTCCTGTCTCCCATCCCCAGCAGGAAACCAGTCTGAGAGCAGTGGAGGTCTGTGCTGCCCCCCAGCCCAGGGGTGCCTCCCCTGCATCCCCCAGTGCCCACAGGGAGTCCTGGCACACTCAGTGCCCAAGGGAGGGTCTGTGGGACAGGCACAGCTTTCCTGGGAGGGCACAACCTGCAGCAGCAAATCCCTGCTGATCCCTCCTGTGCTGGGCACACTCTCCCATCCCAGCATTTGTGCCTCAGGGAAGGGTTTCCCCTCATGAGCAGGACAGAAATCCCCTTTAGGGCCCTGGGGACGCCCAGAACCATCTCAGGGGTGAGCAGCTCTTACTTTTTGTAGAGCAGGATGGCGATGACGATGCAGATGATGAAGACCACGGCCAGGACGGGCCCAATGACCCAGATGAGCCCCTCCTCACCATCAATGATGGGCTGGGGGTCAGGGTTGTCCAGCTGGATGGGGTCAGAGAAGGGACTGGCAGCATAGGTCTGCAAGACAGGGAACAGGGGGGAACACAGCTCAGAGGTGGCGTGGGACTGAAGAGGGCCAAGCACAGGATATTGCACAGGAGGAGCTGCTGGAGAGGGCGTGAGCTCTCTGCACCACAACCCAAATGCTGACAGGGAAAAATGCCCTCTCCAGCCCAGAGAAAATGCCCTGTTCCTGGGCATCCACATGAGGGGTATGTTCCAATGCTCCAGTGAGACAGAGCACGGAAAGATCTCACTCACGTGAGGCTGCAGCCTGCCCTGTGTCTGCCATTCCTGCTGCTCCTGTGCCAGCACAGCCCCGAGCCCCCACCACTGCCACAAACACACAAACACTGCCCAAGCTCTCACGTAACCATCTGGATTTTGACAGTCAGAGGGAATTACAGAGCAAGAGGGAAGGGATTAAAACAAGAATTAACGCTTGGTCTGGTGACTGAGAGAAAACAACGCTGACAAATAAATACAAAGCAGTAAAACACTGTGTGTGTCCTCTGCTGCCTCTTCGCTGAGCTGGTTCTTGAGGAGGATCAGAGACACATCCAAACCCTTTTAAAGTCCTGACAAAGGATGAATTCCCATCCTACCCAGGAACTGAACAGCACAGAGAACTGGCATGGCCTGCTTTGGGAGAGCAGCCAGGGATGGGACAGGAACAGGGGCTCTGGGTCCTTGAACTCCATCAGTCTGAGCAGGCTGGAATGCTGCTCCACACTCAGGAGCTGCTGTGGATCCAGGCCACTGGGAGTGAGTCTGCAGCACCTTGTTCTAAAGCAGAAATTACCTCAAGCTGCAGTAATCCGATTGAGAAACCCATTCAGGAGCGTGTCAGCCTAATCCTTTAATATCAAATACACAAGTAAATATTTATTGGGGAAAAAAACCTCTGAAAACCCTTAATTTCCAATAGCTCCCTGCTACAATTCCATAGGGGGATTTAAAAACAACAAAGTATTAGGCTGTTTCCTATTGTGTGTGAGGGAGGAGGCAGGTAAATATTAAAATAGTTGTTTTCATAAAGCCAAGTACAGCCCCAGTGAAAACAGCAGAGATGCTGAATTGGTAGACAGAACTTGTAGTTTTCCATTAAAAAATGGAAATCTCTGTGCTTGACGAGGAACTCAGCAATGCCCAGAGTGTGACATGGTCTAGGAGCAGGATGTCTGGGGTCATTGCTCTGAGGAGTTAAAGAACAGCCTTTAAAGGAAATTACTGTTCAAAAAGGGGTTTGACCCAGGGCCCTCTGAACTCTGGTGCTGTTCCTCCCCATTCTGGAGCCACGAGTGTGCAAGGTCTGCCCACAACGACTGGGACAGTCACAGCTCCTCTTGTCCTCTTGTGCTTGGAAGAGACAAATGCAGGCACAAGCACAAGCAGCTCATCAGGCACAAGAGCCACAGCTGGAAAGAAAAAAACCCCTCCAGGACGCCAGGAGGGCAGCAGGGCCAGGGCAGGGAGCAGAAGGGCTGGGGGAACCAGGCAGCGCTTACAGCCTCGGGCTCCTGCAGCACAGCCAGGATGAAGAGCACGTATTTCTGTCCTGGCTCCAGGGCTCTGTTCTCAAAGTTGTCGTAGTGCTTCATGTCCCCCAGGATGAAGTGCGAGGGCAGCGAGCGGAAGCGGGCGGCGATGTAGGGCCGGGGGAAGTCCAGCTGCCGCGAGTGCCGCAGGCTCCGGCGCCGCAGCCGCGCGATGTCCTGCACCAGCTGCGGGCAACAGGGCACCTGAGAGCCTGCACGGGGGCAGCAGGGAGAGCCAAACCCCCTCCCAGCCTGTGCTCCCTGGCTGCTCGGAGTGAGGAGCACGGGTACCCCAAACACCCCTCCCAGCCTGGCTGCATGAATGAGGAGCACAGGTACCCCAAATCCCCCTGCCAGTCTGGGGAGCACAGGTACCCCAAAATCCCCTCCCAGTCTGGGGAGCACAGGTACCCAAAATCCCCTCCCAGTCTGGGGAGCACAGGTACCCCAAACCCCCTCCCAGTCTGGGGAGCACAGGTACCCAAAATCCCCTCCCAATCTGGGGAGCACAGGTACCCAAAATCCCCTCCCAGTCTGGGGAGCACAGGTACCCCAAATCCCCCTGCCAGTCTGGGGAGCACAGGTACCCCAAATCCCCTCCCAGTCTGGGGAGCACAGGTACCCCAAATCCCCCTGCCAGTCTGGGGAGCACAGGTACCCCAAATCCCCTCCCAGCCTGGCTGCCCTGATGAGGAGCACAGGTACCCCAAATCCCCCTCCCAGCCTGGGGAGCACAGGTACCCAAATCCCCCTGCCAGTCTGGGGAGCACAGGTACCCCAAACCCCCTCCCAGCCCTCAGGTCCCCATCCCATTCCCGCTGCTCTCTCTCCCCCTGTGCTGAGTGCAGCTTCAGCCACACTCACCTCCTCCAGGTCCATCTCCTCAGGGCTGCCCAGGGGGTTGAGGAACTGTCCCCCCCGGGACTTCCTCAGAGGCACCACCACAATGTAGAAAGCTCTAAATGTTGGCAATGACAAGAAGAAACAGAAGGAATGAGCCATGGAAGAAGGGAGCACACACACTGATGTGAGTTTGCCCAAAGTGCCCCACTGGCTCGAGCCCCTTATTCTGCATTCAGCACAGCTGCTGTTCCTGGAAGGAGCTGGGTTCAGTGGCAGCCCCACGTCTCCTTGTGCACTCCCTGCACACTTCTTTGGCTTTCCCTGTTAGTTGTGGAACAGTCAGGAAGGCTGGAAATGCAGGGATCACCCTCCTGGTACTGCCCCTGGGGGTTTCCAGCCATCAGGGCTGACCCCCAAAACACAAACTGAGCCCCCAGCCCTGCAGTTAAACAGAAACCTACTGGACAGGCACAGAGCTCTTCACGTCGGGGAGAATCACCACCACGTTGCCATCAGCATCAGGCTTGTGGGTCACCTCTGGCTTCTTGGACAACATGTCAGCAGCAGTCCAGGCCGCCACGTTCTGCTGCAGCCCCCCCATGCTGTTGCCCTGGTTCATCAGCACGAAGTTGTAGAAGGTGCGGGGCCTCAGGTGCGTGATGAGTTTCTTGGTGGTCCGGCCGTCCACGTCCACGTGCAGCCCGTTGTACTGGATCTGTGGGAGGGGAGGAGGTTCTTCCCTGAGCAAGCTCCTTCCTTCCCATCCCTTCCTTGCGCAGGGAACGTGGAGCACCCAGCCCTGAAGAGCTGGGGCACACACGGGGAGAAACCCCTGCCCTCCACTTGCCTTGTATGGGGTAGGAGAGTTGTAATTCTCAGGGAACTCCCAGCTCAGGAGGACAGATGTCTTTGTCACCATCTTCACCTTGAAGTTTTTGGGTAAAACTGCAGAGAAAAAAGTGAGGAGGAAGGGGAGAAAGGAGAAGAAAAGGCAGCAGAGGGAAGGAAGAGCAGGAAAGAGAAGGAAGAGAATGTCAAGTGCTGGAAGAGGGGCCTGCCAGGCTGGGTCTGGCTGCGGCTGCAGGAACTGAAGGGATTGCTCCTGCCTCCACTGTGCTTGAGTTTTGCCAAGGTCCATCTCCCAGTGCTCCCTGTCCCTGTGCCTAACCCCAGCAGGGCACGTGGCTGTGCCCCCACACTCTGGGCCTGGGTGGCTGCTGCAGGAACGAGGTGCTGCCTGGCTGAGCATGCTCAGGTGAAGAAAAACCCATCCCAGGTCACGGCTTGAGGGTTTTGGCTTTTTCTTTTTTTTTTAATTTTTGCTCTTTTCTTTTGGCTGCTTGCAAAAGCTGAAGAAAATGCTCTTCCCACCTGTAGAGTGACTGGCCCCCCCCTTCAGGTGCCAGTGACAGGAGGTGTCCGGACTTAACTTAGAAGAAAGCGGTAAAAGGGACTTACCTGGCCCAAGGCAGAGAGGAGCGGAGGGACTGAGAGTGACACCAGAGTGCTTTGCATTTACTCACGAGCCTGGCTGGGCCCGGCCTGACCTCTCCAGCTCTCTTGCCTCCCGGCACCAGCCCCGGATACAAGGGGAGAGAGGGAGGAGAAACCGGTGAGTCCTACCTTGGTCCAGCTGGAACGTCCGATACTGGACGGTCGGGCTGTAGGGCCCGGGGCCTTTACTGGTGTGAGCACGGATTTTAACGTCATAGGCGGTGTTGGGTTTGAGGCCGTTGAGGGTGTACGAGTTCTCTGGGGAGGGGGGCAGCTCTTTTTCCAGCAGGTTCCCGGGAGAACCGGCTTCCCGGTAGGCCACGGTGTATTTGACGATGGCGCCGTTCCTCTCGGCCAGCACGGGGGGCAGCCAGCCGAACTGCACCGACATGGACGTGACATTGCTGGCCTCCAGGATCTGGGGGTACCCCTTGGGGATGTCCTCGGGGGTGCTGAGTTCCTGCACGGCTTCCTCCCCGAAGCCGGCCCGGCTTTTCACGGCCAGCTTGAAGACGTAGGTGGCGCCCTTGTGGATGCTGGTGGCGATGTACTTATCCTCCAGAGCCGAGAACTCCAGCGTGGCCAGAGGGGCCACGTCCTTGCGGCCAAACTGCAGCCGGTAGCCCAGCACCTGGCCCTCGGCGCCCAGCGGCGGCTCCCACTTCACCAGCAGGGTGTTCTCCTCTGTCTGGTGCACAGACAGGATGGGCTTTCCTGGGACTGGCAGAGAAGAGAGACACACAGGAGCTGCAGGGACTCTTCAGCTCCACGGAACCCCAACTGCTGCCACCCTGTACGCCCTAAACAGTTGGGGAAATGAAGAGCACTGCCAACATGTCAGCTGTGAGCTGCTGACACATTGCTGAATTTATTTCCTTCCCTTTGGTTCAGGATGTGCACAGCTCCTCCCTCATCCCTGGACCACTCACCCTCCACCACTGGGAAGGGCAGACTCAGGAGTCAGGCTCCCAGCCTCCTGTCCCAGTTGCTTCCCAGGGCAGGGAAAAACAAACCTGGAGTCTCCAAATTCCCAGCCTCCCTCCCTCTCTCCATTACACAGCCCAGCTCATGCAGAAAGAGCCTGGAACAGATTGGCCCAGGCTGGGGAGTCCAGAGCAGCTGAGGGTGAAGCAATGAAGGATGGAAGGAAGTCTGGGCAGCCCCAGGTCCTGAGCAGCAGGCGCAGGGCCAGCTCACACGGCTGGCAGGCAGCTCATCGCCCACTTGGGTACAGAAGGAAGCACAGGCAGAGGAGCCAGAGCCCAAAATGTGTGTGAGGCAGAGGGCAGGGAGAGCTGCTGCTCTCTCTGTGCTGCTCCTCTGCTCTGGAGGCAGGGAACTCACAGTGCTGGTGCATTTTCAGCGAGCTCCCCCACGTCTGGGGGTTCTGGGGAGCTCAGCAGTGCCATGTCTCTGCCTAATGAGCCCTGGCACTGGCTGACTGCTAAGCAAGCCCACAGCCACAGTTAAATGACACGTGCAGGCCCAGAGATCCCCGAAGCCAGAGAAAGCAGAGCATTAATTCCAGCAGCTCACGCGTCATTGACACTCAGCTCCACTATTAGAGATCTAATTTCCTTCTCTCCGCCTTGGTGTTTCTCCTGGTTGGACAGGAGGAGAGAAACGGAGCTGGGAGATGTCCCACGGCAGGAGCCTGACCAAGGGGTGAGGGCTGGAATGCTGGAAGGAGGGAGCAGGGCAGGATCTGAAAGGGTCACACTGGGAACTCTGCCTGACACCTCGCTGGGGACGAGGGGCTGTCTCTAAAACAAATCCTGCATTCCTTCCAAAGTGCCAAAGAATGGCAGGGAGAGCCAGCCTCCTCCCCTGGGAATGCCTAAGGAACACATTAAAGAGAAAAAGAGTGCCATTACCTTTATGTTTCAGTTTTTATCACAAACGTTACTGTAATCAGCTGAGCTTGGAAGTATTACATCTGCACAACAAATATTGTTTGGAATAAAGGTGAGAAGAAAGTTCAGAGAGGGGGAAGTGCTTTATTTTGCAATTGGTTTGGACAGTAAAGGAGAAAATTAGATGTATTACTGTATTTAAATTCAGCCCCCAGCCCTGAGTGATAAAGAAAGAAATCTCTCCTCTCAGAAGGTGTATTGACTCAATACTGCAAAGAAGGTAAGAATGTTACAGAGCCATTTGAAAGATTTTTTTTTTTAAATAGCTATTTCAAGTCAGGGGAAATTGAGTTTTGGGTAATAGCTGCTGTGCTGGAGAAAACATCCCTCTGTGACTGATCACCTGCACTGCAAATCCTAATGGAAGAGATGAGGGAGGGTGACAAGGGAGAGTGACAAGGGAGCCAGGCAGAGAGAAAGGCTCCAGGAGAGGAAAACAGAGAGGGTGGGGAGCCTCAGGAAGAAGGAAAGCAGAGAAGCTGGGAGTTAGTGAGGAGAAACATGGGCAGAAGGAGCAGAGGGTGAGTGAAGGAAAAGGCTTTGGCTGGTATGTGCAGACAGAGCTCAGAACCCAGAAATGGGAGCCAGGAAAGGTCAATACTGTCAGAGTTTCTCCCTCCAGCAGTCCTGAACACGGGGGATGTACACCAGACATGGTACCAGAAGAGAAGAGTGGGCAGGACAAGCACCCACTGTCTGCCTGCTGCTCCTCAGGTCTTTGCAAATCAGCACCCTGAGAGCAGAGCTGTGCTGTCCCCAGTGCACCTGCCTGGGCCACCTGCAAAGCTGCAGTCTCTCCAGTCCTTCTGATGCACTGCAATTTACAGCCCAAGACACTACAAGGGACAAATTCATCCTCTGTTGTGCTTCTGGGTGTGCCTGGGCTTTCTGAAGCACTGGACAGAAAATGGTGACATTTGGTGAGGGCTGCGTGTGAGGAATGAAGGGGTTTCTGCCGCCCTCAATCTAACTTTGCCCTTGGGGCAGTCTGGCTCTTGCTGCAAGTCTGTCCTTTGAGAAGGGAGTGGGATGGAAGAAGGTGAGTCTGGAGAAGCCCCTTGGCTTTAGGGAAGGGGTGAATCCCACTGGAGAGGAAAAGGCTCTCACCTGCACCCTTGGTGGTGACCACTTTGGGCTTGCTGCGGGCACCATCTCCCTTCATGGTGTAGGCGGCCACGGTGATGGAATAGGCAGTCTCGGGCTGGAGCCCAGCAATGATCATTTCCTGTTTGCCAGATGCCAAAGGGAAATCGTGTCAGTATTAAGGCCCACACCCAAGAGCAGCCCTCTCCTCCTGGCAGGAGGCTCAGCCCTTTTCCAGCATGCAGGAACACCAAATCCAAGGGCACGAGACACTCTGGGGCTTCTGTGGGACGTGGCAGAGGGGGAGAGCCCCGTTCCCCTGGAGAGGCACTCACAGCTCTGCAAACACAGCCTGGCTCTGCAGGGCCCTGTGCAAGGCAGCCTCCTCCAGATCTGCCTCTCACACATTCCCTGTCTTCACACAAACCACTTCAGCATCCAAATGCTGTCGCTCCCTTCAAAGCTTTCCTCTCCACTGTGCGGCCTCAGAGGAGGCTCAGAGGTTTCAGGGAGATTACATTTTTTTTTTTTCCCACCATTACCCCTCTCTTCCCTCCTCAAGAGATATTTTTAATGCTTTCATAATATTAAAGGGATTGCTTGAATGCAAAGTGCAAGACGACACATTCTGCTCACGCTAAAGCTCCCTGCTAAATCCCACCCCCTCCTTCCCATCCTCTATCAGCCTCCCCACACCTGGCTCCCAGGAGCTTTTGTTGGAACACTGGCCTCAAGAACAGCCCTTCCCCAGGAGGGATGCAGCCTTTCAAAGGGTTGTGTTGGAAAAGGAACACCCGTGCTAAATCAAACAGGATGACAGCACATGCAGCAGGGTTTTCCCCAAGGCCCCAGAAAGGAGGGAGATGGGAATGTTGTGCATGTTTTATGGCTTTCCCCTCTCCTCACCCCTTCGTGCATTCAATATTAAGTCTCAGGGCAGCACTTGGGAAGAATTTGTTAGTCCTGAAAATAATTATTTCCCCTGATGGCGAGCTGGGAGTGGAACAGCAGAACTTTGGAACAGTGGGATTTTGATCAGTGACTTTGGAGGCAGGGACAGGTCTGGCTCCTGGAAGTCAAGAAAATTGTTCTGCTCTCACACCTGCCACTGAGCTTTATGAAGATTTTAAGAAAGGGGCTTTGTCTCTCTGAGATTCATTCTCCATCCCTCAAAGGGAGGCCCCTCACTTGTGCAGGGCATTGGCAATGCCCAGGAGACACAAACACCACCAGTTTAGTTGTGTTTTACCTCAGAACTCTGCCATTCCAAGAAGAAAAAGCTTTCTCCTACTTCTTGGTAGCTGTAGGATTTTGGAAAACATTTATCATTTTAGCAGAAATAGCAAATGCCAAACAGCCAAGCTGATTTTAAGGTACTTCAAAAGGAAAAGCACCAATAATGATTCGGTGCTTTGCATCAATGAGTTTCTAAGAATCTCAGCCCTTTGAGAGCACAAAGCATTTGTTCGTGCTGTGGTAGCTCAGGACTCATGGATTCTGTGCTCCCAGTGCTTCCCAGGGTATCTTTTCCAGACACAGAGGTTACAAAGCAGCCCATCTGAGCTCCCTGGCCTGGTGGAAGGTGTCCCTGCTCCTGGCTGGGAGTGGAACAAGATGGCCTTTAAGGTCCCTTCCAATCCAAACTATTTTAGGATTCTCATCTGTTCAAAGCAGTCCCAAATTCAATATGCCATCTGCTTCCCCGTGGAGGAGCAGCAGACCCATCTTTCCTTCAGAGCCAAAGGGAAAACCCTGTGGGATTGCTGCGTGCTGACAAACGACACGATCACAGAGGGGCACAGAGCAGTGACAGGGAGGGGACAATGCATGGGAACACCAAAAACAGGCTCTAAAACAGGCACACTTGCACTGCAAAAAAAACAAAAACAAAAAAAAAGGAAAAGGAAAATATCACACCACAACAGGAAGTGGGAGAAGGGAAGAGGCAGAACCAGCATGGGAGGATTTTGATGTTTTTACTTACGTATTCAGCAGTGTCATCTGTTTCCCACTGGGCAGAGAACAAGAGAGGTTTGGCACGTGAGAATACAAGAGGGGAAAGAAGGGAAAGACAGAGACACAGCATGAGGAAGGAGTCCCTGAGCAAGCAGCCACACAAGGTCAGAAGTTACCAGGCAAGCATGAGGGAAGAAGTAGAGTGGGAGAAATTAGTAGATTCCACTGCGGCCTTGGCCTGAATTAAAAGACTTCCCAGACACAGCAAGGATGAACGGATGGATGGATATTTATCTATCTCAGTGCTGGGACAGCAGCTCATACTCTTCCACAGCAACATTGTCTGGGAGCACAAATGCGAGACAGAGGTGCGGCAGAGACACAGCCACACCTTGTCCCATATCCCCTTTTGGCCCTTCAGCAGAGCCACACTGCCCACAACAGCCACATCCCCCCTTCCCCAGCCTCCCGGGGCTGGCCCAGGTGAGCCCTTACCTGGGCATCGGCCAGCATGATGTCCTTGATGTGGGGCAGCCCCCTGGCCTCGCCGTTCTCCATGCGCACGTAGTGCACCTGGTAGCCGCGGATCTGGCCGTGCTGCCGGCTGGGCACCGGCGAGCGCCAGAACACCTGGATGGCCGAGGAGTTGAGCACCTCCACCTCCACCTTCCGTGGAGGAGCGCTGGGCACTGCAGGGAGGGAGGGAGGGAGGCAACCAGGGGTTCTGGTCATTGGGTGTTGAAATTTGGAAGTCTCTTTTCCCAGCCCGGCACTTGAAGGAGTCAGAGCTCTTCAGTTTCTCGGTCTCAAGGTTGTTTATTGTTCTTTATTGATGAAATTTTTTCTCCTGTCCTGCTGAGGTCAGTTTAGCAAAACAGCTCAGGACACTCTGCCTGCCCCCGGGTGGTGTTATATCTTTATACTAAAAACTACAAATACAATGTTTACAATTACTTCCCAATACCTATCACCTGTGTTAGACAGTGAGCTTCTACTCTAAACCAATCTGTAAGTGCCACCATCACAGCAGAAGAGGGAGGCCAAGAAGAAGAAGGAGAAATGCAGGACACTCTCAGATCGCTCCATCTTGCCCTCTGGACCTCCATTCTAGAAACCCCAAAATCTACTTTTTCACCTCGTGATAAATTCACTAGCACTCTACCTAATTTTTTGTGGCTTGCAGATCTTCATCTAAGGTTGGTAACTTGCTCCATGGGTCATAACCAAACCCACACAGGGGCATTTTGGGCTCTGTGCCAGGGTCCCTGAGACCCCTGGCAGGGTCAGAGGGATTTCCTGGGTCCTGACAATTGGGGGTCTGCTGGGAGCCCATCCCTGCTCCTCTGGATTTGAGCTCTGGGAGGAGACCTGAGCACCTGAGCATCCCATCACCTGGCACTGCCCTCCCAGTTCTGGGGGATTGTGAGGGTCTGTGGGACCTGATCTGCACGGCCTGGACACAGGGATGGTGTCACTGTTCAGAGCCATCAGAAGGCTGGGTGGCATAAAGCACACATCTTTACTTCAGACTGCTCCTTTTATACAGGTAGACCTGATTGGTCATCTAATCAATACATTTCACCTGACTGGCTAATTAACAAGACACCCATTTATAAACAATCTTATGAGAATAACAAGAAAACAGCTATTAGGAAAACAACACCTGTAGGTTGTTTTTAATAATAAGCTATCATTGTTTATCTCCAGCTCCCTAAATTCTCCCAATATTATTTGAGGTCCTACCCTCACATTGAGGGTGCTCCTCTCCCTTCATGCACCCATTCATCCTTTCCCCTGGTTTTATTTTGTTGTAGAAATACCAGGAAAAGTCAGGTCTCTGAGTGGGGCCACTGAACTGTTGTCACTCAAGATTTTTGAAACTTCAACAGATTCCTCCTTTCTACAACTGACAAAAGCTCTGAGGTAGTAACAAGGAATGTGTGGGAAGAACTCTTTAAAACACGTGCTCTCAGGCACAGAGTGGGACTCTTGGGGCTGTCCCATGCAGGACCAGGAGCTGGACTTGGCTCATCCTTGTGGGTCCCATCCAACTCAGGATATACAATGACTCAAGTCCTGGCAGCAAAGGTTTTCCTCACAGCAAAGGTTTTCCTCACAGCAAAGGTTTTTCTCACAGCAAAGGTTTTCCTCACAGCAAAGGTTTTTAGTGCCTTGGCTGCTCCTGGCTCAGTGAGAGCATCTTTGCAGAGGGAGTGGTGCAGTCAAGACTCAGAGATATTAAGACTAATCCAGGGAGTAGAACCCTATAGACCCCAGTGCTCGGATGGCACCTGAGGATGGTGCAGTCAAGACTCAGAGATATTGAGAAAGACCCATAAAACACAGGGGAGAGGAACCCTACAGACCTCATAAATGCAGGGGAGGGAAACCCTACAGACCCCAGTGCTCAGAGAGCACCAAAGGATGGTGCAGTCAAGACTTGGAAATATTAAGACCCCGTAAATCCAGGAGAGGGGAACCCTACAGACCCCATAAATGTAGGGGAGGGGAACCCTACAGACCCCATAAATGCAGGGGAGGGGAACCCTACAGTCCCAGATGGCACCAGAGGATGCCGGCTCATGGGGTGATGGCACCAGGTGATGGGGTGATGGCACCAGAAGATGCCGCACAACCCAGATCTTCAATCCCACTCCAGCTCTGGCCCGGCACCCCTCAAGACCCACGGGAAGAGCCTGCCTGTGGGACTGCTGATGGGAACAACCCCCTGCAGGGACAGGAACCCCCCCCAGCAGAACCCAAACCCTTCTCACTCACCATCTTCATCCGTGCGCACGATGACCGGCGAGCTCTCCGGGCCCGGCCCCACCTCCGTGTGAGCCACCACGGTGACGCGGTACTCGGTCCACTTCTCCAGGGACTCCAGCAGGATCTGACTGGTGGTTGGGGGGATATCATTCACCTCCTTTAGCTCCGTGTCCTCCGAGTCCAGCGCTCGATAGTGGACGCTGTAGCCGGCCAGGACGCCGTTCTGGCTCTCGGCCGGCGGCGGCCGCCAACTTACCAGAATGGCGGTGGAGCGGGTGCTGACACATTTTACATCTTGAGGGGGGGCAGACGGTTCTAGGAGGGGGGGGGGGGAAAATTCAGGAGCAGGGAGAAAGGGGAAAGAAGGGGGGAGGAAAAAAAAAACAAACAAAAGATGGGAAAGATAAAAGAAAAAAAAAAAGGAAAATGATAACAAAAAAATCTAAAATAAAACGTACGAAAGTTTGGTTTAGGAAGATAAAATTAAAAGAGAAGAGAGCTTTTTTGTTGTTGTCTTTTTTTTTTTTTTTTTTTTTTCCGAAATGAAGAGAGTTTTTTTTTTCAAAAAAAAAAAAAAAAAAAAAGCCAACAGAAATTAAATGGGGCATCAAAACTGAAATGGTGTAAAGCAAAGGACTAAACCAGCAAGCGGGCCAGCCAAGAGGAGTCCTGCTGCTTCCACTAAGCTGGCACCAGCTACACACCCAGCTGCACCCTATAAAAGCCCTTTCCTTTGGCTCCCTGTTTTACAGCAGCCTGGCAAATCCTGCTCTGGCTCAGAAAGCACTTTCCAACCTCAGTCTCTGGGATCTTGAATTTCTTTGAAGTGATCTGTGAAAATTAGGTAAGGAAAGCAAATCTTTTGCCAGGAGGCTTAAATTTAAGAGTCTGTACCTCCAGATGGAAGTGATTAGTTGTCCCCAGACTGGAGGAGGCCAAATCCCACGGTGGGAATGCCCAGGACACTGCCAAGCCATGGTGTTTAGAGAGGAGGGTTTTGAGAAAGCACTTGCAGAAGGAGGGAGGCAGTGGGTTTGGTGAGGTGTTTGTGTATCCAGGGGATTTTCCAAAGCAGCAGCAGGTCTGATTCCCACTGCACTCTCTGCCTGAACTACACCAGGGTGTTTCTGGGAGAAAGCCTTGGGAACTGTGGCCCTACCCAGGCACCTTCTCAGGGTGGCAGCAGGAGGGCGACCAGGAGGTGGGGAAGGTGGAACCCACAGCTCTCCCTTAAAGCTCCTCTCTTCCATCCCCTGCCCTGGGCAGGAACAGCTGCCACCACCCAGGGGGCTCCTTGCTGGCCCTGAACACTTCCAGGAGATAGAACACACTTCTGCCTGTCACTGTGGACAACTGATCAGCACAGGGAAGCAGAGCGTGATACATTCTCAGGGCAAATCAATAAATCCAATATCACCCAACTGCTATAAAGAGCTTCTAAGTCTCTGCAGACAGGGCAGGAAACTGGGGTGGACTCACAAGCCCCCCAAGTAGCAGTAGATCAGTGCTGGTCACTGCTTCTCATTCCTCTGAGGCTCTTTTTGTGAGGAATGATTGTTTTCAAGCCTCTTACTCCCATCCTTGAGTCAAACCCAGATGTTTAGGCCCAGTTTGCCTCGAGGACTCTGCTAAATCCAGTCCCACTGAGCCCAGCTGGCACTGGAGTGAGAGACACACAATTCCAGGAGACAGAGGGAAGTGGCTTTTCAAAAAGGGCAGAGATAATCCTTCCACTGCTGCCTGAGCACTGCCCAGTAGGACATTTTGGGTGCTTTCCTTCTATTTTTATGCACTATTACTGTCTTTAACCTGGCAGAATGGCTCCCTTCTCCCCAGCACTCCCAGTGAGGAGGCTGACAAGCCCTGGCCATGGCTGGCCACGCAAAACAACACAGAAGATGTCAAATGAACCAAACCAAAAGGAACAAACTGGAAAATAAAATGTAAACCAAGCCAATAATTTGAAACAAAAAGAAAAAAAAAATAAAAAACAAACACCAGAAAGGAAATCATAATAATAAAATAATACTGATATAAAAAAGTGACTCCTTCCAGAACATTCCCAGTCTGTTTACCTACCTTCCACGCTTCAACTGCTAACTTATAAAGACTTTCTTACAAGAGAACAAGAGGAACTGAGCTACGAGGCCAGACCAAGCTCCTGGTGGGTTTCTGCACATGACTGGCTTTTAAAATGCCACTCTGCTCACGATGATCCCCCCAAGTCCTCCCCCACGAGCAGAACCCCAGCTACTATTGCAGAAATGGCAATTTTGGACCCCAATCTGTTCTCTTTTTGCTAAACTGTCAGCACAGAGAGCAGGACAGCACGTTCCCAGTGACAGATCTCCTTCCCTCTGGCTCTCTCCATCTGCTGTGATTGCTGCACCACCTCTCCAGGACAGAGGTGCACTGCTCATCCCACGTCCCAGAACCAGCTCAAGGATGGTTTCAAGGCATGGAGGGACAGACTCAGCCCTCTCCCACTGCTGCCACGGTGCCATTCCCTTCTTGTTTTTGTCCTCATCAGAGGCTGGGCATATTAAAACCCACCTTTCCTGCTTAGCTCCAGCCAAAGCCACCACAGCTGAGAAACCCACTGCAGAGAGGGTCTGACCTGACCTACCCTTCATCCTGCACCTCATTCTGAAAGCCCCAGAAGCAGAGCTCAGCTCCAGCTGGCCCTGGGCTCACTGTCTGCGCTGCCACGCTCGCTCACTCACCCTCTACGCTCCAGCACAGGGACCTACTGAGAGGCCCTGGGGTGAGGCCTCCTTTTGGGATGGTTTTGCACTTTCTCTGGTCAGAGAGGCAGGGTTGGGGGTGGGTGATGGGGGAGAAGGCCCAGGGGCTGCCTGGCCCCCTCCCCGTCGGAGGAGAACAGCCAGGGGTGCTGGCTGGCCACGCTGGACACGCCTCTGGGAGCTCATGGCCCTGTTCCCTTCACAATCCAGCCCAACCTGTGTGACCCTGGGGACGCTGGGGACAGCGCCAGGAGCCCAGTGCCACCAACCCCAGCGGGGCTGCGAGCTCAGCTCTGCAAGCAGCCCCTCCCTGGGCTCAGCCAGGAGCCCCCAGGCAGGAGAGCTCTGCCTTGGCCTGCTGGCTGCTCCCACCAGCCTTTTGGGACCCCTCCCCACCCTCCCAGGGCTCCAGGACGTCTGGGAGTGTGTGCAGAGCCACCAGCGGTGAGCCTGCAGCCACAGGGTGGACTGTATTTGTGAATCTGCTTGAGACCAGCCAGTACTCACCTGAGCTGCACCTTTTACATGCTTTAAAGTTGACTGTCCAAGCCACAAGAATGACCCTTACTGACCTTGCACAAGATCATGTTTTTTAACCCTTTAGGTACCATAGACTTTGGGGATTTCATTCACTTGGTGTTCTGTGAGGAGGGGGACAGGAGGGAGAGCGGAGCTACGTGGGGGGAAATCCTTCCTTGGGCAGGAACAGAGGGTGAGAAAGGCCCATTGTTCCTGTACACCTGCACGGGCAGCCTCACAGCACCCACCCTGCCACCCCTGCCTGCTGAGCACGCTTTGCCCTCTGGAATTTCCCAGTGGGAGAGTTGCCAGGGAGCCTGGGAAGGTCATAGCTAACCAGAAAGGGCAACCAGCTTCTCCCAGCCATGAGAGTCTGTTTTGTTCGTTTTACAAGCTATGTCTCTGGTACTTGAAGAGTTAAAACCCAGCCACTTCAAGAAGAAAAAGATACTTTACCTTTAGTTTAATGGATTTTACTTGGGTTATGATGCTCAGGAGGAGCCACCCTGGCAGGGAGGTGCAGGGAGGGGATGCCACATGCGGGTGGGTGCTGAGAGGGGACGGCAGGAGCAGAAGGCAGAGCAGGGAGAGGCTCTGTCACTCCAGGGACAAGATGCCACCGTGGTGTGACATGGCCCAGCCAGGGAGAGGGACAGCAGGGAGCTGGCTCATCTGGGCGCAGGGCATGCAGGCAGGCAAGCAGAGAGCAGAGAGAGAAGAAAGAAGAGGCATGGAGCAGGCCAAGGAGGAGCTGAACGGAAAAGGAGCTGAGGAGGGAAGACACAAAAGCCTGTCCCGAGCCAGAAGGTCTGTGAGCCGAAGGATGTCACCCGGAGCAGGGAGAATTGACTCGTTCCTCCAACAGCCAGCCAGGAAAAAATGTTTCACCGTGTTACAGGACACTGACAGCTCCCAGCTGATGTTCTTAAGAGCATTAAAATAATGAGACTCTCCCCATGAAAGCTGAGCTACAGAGAGAGAAATCCGTCCGTGTTCTGGGCAGATGCCAAGTTAGAAAAAGCCCCAAAGCTTTCCCTTTTCCCAGATCCCCTTTTCCTCACCCTTAAGGGACAAATTTTCACTGAGGCCTACTGCCACCAGCTGCCACACCCCTCTTCCAGCTTGTTTTATTGAACCAGAAAGCACAAATCCCAGACCATCTTTGCCTCCCATCCCCACAGGTCTCAAGGAGAGAAACCCCTTGAAAAACAGAAGCAGAGTGTAAGTTTAACACTTATTTTTCAGGTCCTTTCAGTTCATTTCCCCCACCCCACAGAGATGCTCCCTCTGACAGTACCACACTGGGATCAGAACCAGCAGATGTGCAGCAGAGTCAGGAAAGGATTTTCCTATGAAACGTAGAGAGAGTATGGAGAAAAAAAAAAGAAAGAAAAAAGGGGAAAAACATTTGAAGGAAAGAAAAACCAAAAAAATCTTTGAATGGAGTGCAGGCCTGAGAAAGCCCCAGTAAGGAATTCTGTCTATGCAGAAACAGACTCCCCTTTCTTCCCACTCCTCAGGGGACAGAAAGAGAAGGAGACAGGGAAAGGGAGAGACAGCAGGATGTGACAATTAAAAAGCCCAGCCGAGAGCCTGCTGCTCCCCCTTGTTAGGGACTCTGAGGGATGGGAGCAGGGCTCTCCCTCCTCACACTGGTGACCAGAGCCACTTCTGAGTTAGTTCTGCTCCCGGCTACTCCAAACTGCAGCAGAGTGATTTAGTAGAGATGAGAGGAGACAGAAAACACAAAGAACAGCTGCCACAGCCACTCATGCAGTGAAAAAACACCTCATTTAAAAGCAAAGATCTGTGAAAAGCCCAGGTTGAAATATTGCCATCCAGGGTTATTGTCCCCAGGGCAACAGCGAAGGGAGACAATCCATTAAACTAAAACCAGCACGTTTTGAGTTGCATACACTCCATCCTGGTGTCATCAGCCTCCACAGGGCTCCTCTCTTCTGCTCTGCTGGAGCCCAAACGGGGCCATTCCCAGAGCTCCAGGCCTTCCTCCCCTTGGCTGTGGAGGTGCTCATGGACAAGAGCATGGGGACTGCTTCCCCAAAGGCTGGGGAAGGCTGGGCCTGTGAACAATCACCTTCCCTGCTCCTCTCCCTCCCTCTTCCCCTTCCTGGCAGCGCTGGGCTTGTGTGGGACAGGCTGTGGCTGCCATCCCTGCCATCCCCTGAGCATGCTCAGCACCATGGCCAGCATGGCCACCACGAGAGGACGGTGCTGCCCAGCCCCAGCACCCCAGAGCCCAGCTCTGCTCCTGGCTCACGTCTCAGCTAGCTGGAGCGGTGAGGGGAGAGGGCAGCAGCTCCCAAAGGTGTCCCCCCCTCCCTGGAGCGAAGTGGAGCCCCCAGCTCCGTCCCCCTGTGCCCACCATGTCTGGCTCCCTGACCGTGGTGCCCTCAGAGAAGGGTGGGAAAGGAGAGACACCTACTAGACTGCAAGGTGCGCTCTCGGACCTCCGGGGTGAAGGCCCCCAGCCCCAGGGCCGAGCGGGCGGCCAGCCGGAAGACATACTCAGTGTTGGGCTTCAGGCCTTCCACCGTGAACGACGTCGTGGGCTCGAAGTTCTTCAGCACCTGGGGGTGGGCGAGGGGGGAAGAGAAAAATAAACCCAAACAACAGGCAGCAGAGGTGAGGCCTGCCCAGAGACACTGCCCTGCTCCCCTCGCTCCACGGCAGGGCCGGGGAGCTCCTTGGTCCCAACCCTGCTGCACTTTGGGCTCACCTCCTTGCTGTGGTCTCCCTCCTTGTAGAGGAGCTCGTACTTCACTATGATCTCCTGGCGTGGGGGGCTCCACGACAGCACAATGCTCGTCTCGGTCTTGGCTTCTGCTCGGAAGTTCATCGGCTGCCCGGGAACTGGTACAGAGAGGGAGCCAATGGGGCACAGGAGGCAAGGTGAGAAACAGGAGAAACCACATTAACTTGGCTAATTTGGAGGCTCATGCCCTGTTTTCTTCAAAGCCTGTGTGGGAAGAGCACGTCAGCAGCAAAATGCCACACTGCAGCGTGGGCAGGTCCTGCCTCTAAAGCTGTGGAGTTACATCCCACTGCAGGACTCCAGTGTGAGCAGAGCTGCTAGAGATGGAAGAATCCCAGTGGATCATATGCCTCTTTCTCGGCAGTGCAGAATACAACCCTTCCCATCAATCCCAGTATTATAAGATTCTGGAAGGAGGAAGCCCATGAGCAGCCCATTGAGGGCACAGGGTTTCCTCCCATACCCCAAGCCAAAAATGTGCTGGGTGACAGCCCGTGATAAAACACCTTGTGTCTGCAGCTCAACACATAAGGCTCATTCCCCACTCATCTCTGACAAAGTAGTTCCTGGGTATTTCAGGTAGAGTTAAATTGTCACTACTACCTGGGCACTTTTACATCTGTTAAAGACATTTAGAATCATGGAATGGTTTGGGTTGGAAGAGACCATGAAGTTCATCCAGTTCCCTGAGCAGGGACACCTTTCACTATCCCAGGCTGCTCCAAGCCCTGTCCAGCCTGGCCCTGGACACTTCCAGGGATCATGGTGCAGCCACATCTTCTCTGGGCACCCCGTGCCAGGTCCTCCCCACCCTCCAAGTAAATAATTCCTTCCCAACATCACATCTAAACCTCCAAATCCAACCAGCAGCTCTCCTCCCCACAGCCCAGCTCAGCCACACAGGTGCTCACCTCCTTGCTGCGTCTTAACCTGGATGGGGTCGGACAGGGGCCCGTCCCCCACGGAGGTGAAGGCCAGCACTCTGACGGTGTAGGTCTCATCCTCCAGGAGGCTGCCCACGGTGGTCAGCAGGCTGTCATCCACGTTGTGCTTCTGCCAGTTGCTGACGGGCTGCTCGGGCTCCATGGTGTAATAGACGCGGTAGCCGCGGATCTGCCCGTTGGGCTCCACCGGTTCCTCCCACTGGATGATCATGGTGGTGCTGCTCAGCATGCGGCCCTGCACGTTGCGGGGGGCGCTGGCAGGGGCCTGCTCCCCCGTGCGGGTGACCACCGACTCGCTGGGGGGGCCCTGCCCGATGCTGTTGACTGCAGACACCCAGATCTCGTACTCGGAGTTGGGGCTGAGCCCCCCGATGCTGTAGCGCGTGGTGGTGATGTCCTCCTTGATCTGGTAGGGTCCGTCCTGGCTCTTGGACTTGTACTCAATGACATAGTAGGACACGGGGTCTGGGTTGCCAGAGTCCCAGGTGATGGTGATACTCGTTGCTGTTGTCTCTGTCACCACTGGCGTCCCAGGAGCCTTGGGAAGTGCTGAGAATCAGGAAGAACAGGCATTTAAAAAAAACCACAGATGCTGAAATGGCACCTAATTGGTCTGGTGAGGGCTGCAGGAGCCGGAGGCACAGCACCAATCCCAGCAGCTCAGGGAAGTGCTGCTGGAACATGAGGAACCTAGTTATCCACTCTATTATCCTCCTTAAACTGCTCCATCAAAGGCAAAGTGTTCAGCTAAACATCTGGAATCATTAGCACAGGCTTCAGCTGCACATCCACCCTCGCAGGGCAGGGAGGGAGAGCAGCTCCTCAGCTCCTTCCCAGCACGTGCTCACATCTCTGCTGAGCCTCCAAAGGCAAGGAACAGCACAGGACAGGCTCTGCTCTCCAGAACAAATCTCCAGAAATGGTGGGAAGGGTTCCCCTCAAGGCACAAACTGTGTTAATCCCCATCTCCCCTCAGGGAGTCCCCCCTGAGCCTGCTGGGGACTGCTCAGCACTTGAACTGCACCTGATACCTGTTCTCACTTCACCTGTTCTCAAGCTTCATGTGCAGTCCTCACTGCACACTTCAGACCCTTTTCAACCCTCCTTATCAACTTCTTCTTATCATGGAATCCCGGAATGTTTTGGGTTGAAAGGGGCCTTAAAGCCCATCCAGTGGACACTTTCCACTGGCCCAGGTGGCTCCAAGCCCTTTCCAACCTGGCCTTGAAGCCTGACTTCTCTAGACCTGGTCTCAGTAAAGCTCAAACTTCTCCTTTCACCTTCTGCCCAGGAGAGCTCACACACAGGAACAGTGCAGGGAACAGGATCCAAACAAAATTACAAAAGACAGAAGGTACCAGCAGGGTGAGATTCCCCATGTGAGGAGATGGGAGAGTTGGAAGCAGAAGCAGTCTGCCCTACACAGCAGCTTTTTAGATTGAGGGGGTAAGACAGGGAAAAAAAGGAAGGAAGGAAATACTGAGGAAAATAAAGAGCACCTGAGTCCAGCCCCAGGCATCCTTCTGCTGGCATGAGAGCCCCACTGCCCGTGCAGCAGCTCAGAATGGGTCATGCCAAGATTCTCTAGCCCCTACTCATTCCTCCTGTCAGACCTTCCTCAGACAGATCACTGATACAACAGGATTGGTTTTTTTTTCTTTTTCTTTATCCCTCCCTTTCTCCCAAGTGTTTCTCCTCTCCCCCACCCTGGGATCCTTTCCCACCCCGCCTCTCCCAGATCCCTCACGGGCAACACCAGTACTTGGAGCAGACAGCAGCTCACACAGAGCTCTACACTCACCCAACCTCAGGGGTTCCTGCTTGGGTTTAATACTCCCCTGCTGAGGACAGAATAGATTGAAGATGGCACCCGTGCTCCTCCTGGGAATCACTAGCTGGAAGCTGGGCTTATTCCCCATCTTGCTGAGGCAACAACGGCCACTAAGATGCTGGAACTAAGCTCTACTGCAAGGGTGCACATGCCAGAGATCCTCAGGGCCTTGGCTGAATCTCAGGCCTTGGAACAGGATGGCATGCAGGCTCCAAGCCATCCAAGGCTCCTTGCACAGTGCCCAGCCAGCCTCATTTGTCAGCACAGACACAGCATGCGGGGATTTGAGCCAGTTTTCTTCATAACAAGCAGCTCAGGTGTCCTAAAGCCAGGGAAGGTCTCCAGCCACCAGCTTCCCCTCCACTGTGGGTTTCCCTGTGTGGGGGATCCCCGAGGACATGCACAGATCCCAGCAAAGGGCACCCATGGTGCACAGGTCTGTCCTGCACAGGTAAGCACAGGGACTGACACTCCTGCAGCCAGGTGCCCATGATACAGACATGGTGTCCCTGGCCATGCACACACATCCCAGTTGACGTGGACATGCAGAACTGTGTCCCTATCCATGGACACACATATCCCATTCATGCAGGACACCTGGCCATGCAGGACTGTCCCTGTCCATGCACACACAGAGCCCATTTGTGCAGGAGCACCAGGACATGCACGACTGTCCCTGTCCATGCACACACATCCCACTTGTGCACCAGGACATGCAGGACTGTGTCTCTATCCATGGACACACATTCCGTTCATGCAGGACACCCGGCCATACAGGATTGTCCCTGTCCATGCACACACACACTCCATTTGTGCAGGAGCACCAGGACATGCAGAACTGTCCCTATCCATGCACACACACCCCCCATTCATGCAGGACTGTCCCTGTCCGTGCACACACAAACCCCACTTGTGCAGGACACCTGGCCATGCAGGACCGTGTTCCCTGTGCAGGTCAGGCAGTCCCAGGCTCTCCCCATGCAGACGCACGATGCCACAGGCACAAACCACGGCACGTTCCCACTCTGCCACAGGCCCCACCAAGGCTCCCATGCACGAGCAGGACACGTGCCCAGGGCATCCCTGCGCTCATGCTGGCACACTCAGCTCCGGCCGTGCCCACTCCCACACGTGCACTCAGCACCCTGCTCCCACTCCCTTACATTTCACCGTGATCTGGGCCACGGCTTCTATGACTCCCAGGCTGGACATGGCCACGCAGGTGTAGTTGGCAGAGTCCTTGACGTCCGTGAGCTCCAGGACGTTCCTGCCCACGGGCATGTCATCCTCGGGCGTCAGGTCCTCTGCTCCCTGCATCCACTTCACGTAGGGCATGGGCGACCCCACGGCCACGCAGGTGATGTTGACGTTGCCCCCGGGCATGATTTCATGGCTGACAGGGAGGATGGAGAAGCGAGGGGCCACACGGCGAACTGTGGACGAGACGCACAGAGGTAACAAAAAAACAAAACGGAAAAGCAAAACCAAAAACAAACGAACGAACAGAAAAACGAAGAGGGGGGGGAAAAAAAATTAAAAGTAAAAAAAAAAAAAAAAAAAAAAAGAAAAGGAAAGGAAAGGAAAGAAAAGAAAGGAGAAAAAGAAAAAAGAGTAAAAGATAATTTAAATATAGATGGGGTTTGTCACAGTTTATTTTCTTCCTTCATTAAAAACAAAACAAAAAGGCAAAGAAATTAAAAAATCAAAAACCGAAAACCAAAAAAATAAACTCCAAATAAATTCGTACTTCACAAACAATATATAGAATATAGACATAAAAGCGATATTTCATAGCAACAGGGTTCCATTGATCAAGATTAGACCCATCACAGCACAGATAAATACACAAAAATTTATTAGCAATTTCTCATCTTTACTGGCAAGAGCTGGCATGGCGAGAGCCCAAACTTCTCCTCCGTGGCCTCTGGGGCCCCCAGCTCCCCGCTCCACACCCTGGGAACCTGCTCCTCCCTCTCTCTCCTGTGGGGTCTGGGTCCTGACCCCCTTCTCCTGAGGAACAGCCCCTCCACCAGCACCCGGCGTGGTGCAGGCGCCCCCTCCAGAGAGGGGCCCTCTCCCACCCGGGGCTGCTGCAGACGTGGGGTGGGGGGCCAGGAGAAGGTTGGGATGGGGACGGAAACTTCTCAACGTTTTGCCTTGTTGGACCCAGAGAATCCAACAAAGAGAGAAGGATCGCATCCCCAGACTCCAGACACTCCACTTGAGAAGTGAAAGGCGAAAGGACAAACGAGGGAGGAGAGGGAGTCCCCGGAGCGGGACAGAATTTGGTTGGTGTCTGCGTGTGAGAAGCGTCCAGGGGAACACAGCCCCCCTGGAGCGAGAGAGAGTGTGGAAAAGATGAGAAACTCTAATGAAATTTTTGTGGTTTTCGGGTATAGAAACCCTAACGAAGCCTCTTTAAGATCTGACACGGTTCCATCGATAGATGCAGCTCTCAGAGTCACAAACATCATGCAAAATAGGTAAAAAAGAGAGAGAGAGAAAGAGAGAAAGAGAGAGGAAAATGCAGAGAAATATAATTTCTGGGCGGTAGCAAATGCCCACATGGATACTGGATAGAAAGTGAGCGACAGAGAAAGGAAGGAAGACCAGGAGAAGGAGAACAAGAGGGGAAGGGAGAAAGAAGAGAGAGAGAGAGGGAGGGGAGGGGGAAACCCACTTTAATGCTGCATACTTTTTCTAGCTGATGTGACTCAATGTGGTGGCTCACATTGTCACATCTCAGCCCTGGCGGAATAATAAATAGAATAGAATTAATAAGAAAAACAAGGTAATGAAACTTTTAACGTTGAGAAAACAGTGACATGTTCTGTGCATCTCCTTAGCAGAGAGGTGGATGCAGCTTCCAGACCTTACACAGGAAGAACATGGACGCAAAGGGGAGGCTGTGGTTTCCTTGGCTCCATTTTCTGAGCTGCCTGGGCTGCCTGGAGGGATGTTGGGTGCCCTTCCTAAGGGGGGAAAGCAGGGGAATGGACAAAGGAGAATGTGTGTGGATCAGAGAGGGTCTAAGGAGGGGGCTGAGGGCAGGGTCTCCTCCCACAAGAAAGACAAAAGGAGACAGGACCTGGGGAAAATGCAGGAACTGCAGCAGCTGGAGGGGAGCAGGGGTGCAGGGTTCCTCCAGCTCCAGGGACAACCATGCAGGAGCTGTCACAGGCAGGTGGGCGAGGGGCAGGAGGGTCTGGGGGGCTGAGATCTCCCTGTTCCTGCTGTCTGTTCCCAGATAACCTCTGCACAACCTCTCCAAAGCTTGGTGGCTTTGCCTCGTGCCAAAGCAAAGCAAAGGACGGCAGGGCTGAGCCTGCCATCGTCCCTCCCAGTGCCTTCAGATGTCCCCTGGAACTGTCTTGGGGCTTGCTGGTGTTTGTCTTGCAGCTTTGTGGATCTTTTCCAAGGGGAAGGGCGCCGCCAGGAGAGGCTGTTCGCCGTTTAGTGGGGCTTTGGCAAACAAAAGCCAACTGCAGCCCCTGCAGGGTGACAGGGGACATTGTCACAGCAAGGTCTGCTCTCGCCATTGGGCTGTCAGACCCTTCTCTGTGAGAACCAGTAAGCCAGGAGCCAGCACTGGGAGGCAAGGAAGAGAAGACTTCCAGACTGGTGGCATTAGGAGCTCAGAGGGGACAAAGGGAATTCCTGCATGCAGGGATTTGCAGAGAGAACGGGGGGCATGCCCTCAGCTGGGAGAAGGATGGGGATGTGGAGGGAGGGGCTGCGAGCTCACCTGGCCACTGACACTAGAAGATGATTTTCTAGCTGCAGAAAGCTGTGGGGAGGTGTTTGCTCCAGCTCTGGCTCAAAGGATCAGGCAAGCTGCTCCTTGCTCCCTCCTGCCATGACGGAGAACACTCAGCCCTAGCCACGAGGGTGCACCCCTGCTCCCCACTCCATCCTGCTTCCCACTGCTCCCAGAAGTGCCACACTTCAGAAAATGGAGCCAGGTGGAAACCACACCTGTCACAGTCTGAGACAAGATGGAGAGAACTCGGAAAGAAACAAGTGGGGTCAACATGCAGACAGATCTTGGGGTGGGGATGACTCTTCTGAGGGGGGGCTGGTAGGTGACCTTCTGGAGAGGGGAGGCAAGGTGGGAAAGGTGAGGAGGAATGGGGAGACACGTCCGGACAGGATCCGGGCAGCAAACAGCATCAACAGCAACAAACAACGGCAGGTGGGATGCAAACACTGAGTTGTCATGGGAACAGAACAAGACAATTAATCCAAACCGAAGCTAATCGCAAAGAAATGAAACCCAACTGAAAACAGAAAGGGAAAAAATAAAATAAAATAAAATTAAAAAAAAAAAAAAAAAAAACAAGAAAAGAAAAAGAAAGAACAAACCAGAATTTAATAACTGAAAAGCATCATCTGATGTAGGGCGGAGTGCTGAGAATCGGAGTCTGAAGGGAACCCACTGTTCCTGCCTGTGGTTTTGGGCAGGGAAGGAGAAATCCACTCACAAAACACAAGCTCAGGGGCTGCACAGAGCACGTTCCCAAAAAGAGCAGCCCTGCCCTCCTCCTGACAGCTCCCAGGGTGCAGGTCAGCCCTGGGGTCTCAGGGATCCTTACTTTGGGCTGGTTTAGTGGCATTTGTCCCCCTCCAAGGGAAGCACTCAGCACCACCCCTTCCACAAGGAGGGAGAATTTGGATTAGGGCTGATAGGAGCCCAAAACAGGCAGCAGCACTTCCTTGGTGCATCCTGGTTTAAAAAAAAACTAGATTCTCCTGTGTGCACAGATATACCAACATCCACACACCGATCTAGGATGGGAAAAGAACTCCAGTTAAATGTTGGGGACCTCAGAGAGTCCCCTGGATACAGCCCTGCTGTGAGAAGCACAATAAGGCACAGGGTTCATCTCTGGCTACCCAGAGCCATCAGGCTGCTGCTTATTTTAATTGCTGTAACATTTGCATTTGGCCGGAGACAGGGAATTTGTCAAGCTGAGAATCTCTGGGTCAGCCTTCAGGTCAAGGCTCAGGAGGAGGAGAGCTGTGGCGGAAAGGAAGCTGGAGATGGAATCAACACCAATTCCAGCTCTGGGTCCAGCTCCACAGCAGCTGAAGGAGGGGAATTTCACAAGGAAAAAAATCAGGTGAAGAGATCCCTTCCATTTTGCTATGCAGCACTTTCAAAGGATCGGGAAGAACAGAACTGCCCTCTCTGGAAAGGAAACACTGGGATGGGGCAGTCAGGGCTCTGCTTTATAAACACTTGCCTAATAACACTTTTCCCAGTTTCTGGTGCAAGAAGGACCTTCCCTGAGTTCCAGGGGTGTTTGGTTTCCAGGCCAGCTTTGGCAGACCCCGCATGCGTACACGGATGTGCATGCTCCATGTGCAACAGCTCCCGACAGACACACACAGGCAGGCACACACAAACAGACATTGTCCATGGCCAAAAAACTCTCAGGAGCTTTTTTTTCAAACAAGGATACAGCTTGTTACGGAGAGAACCAGATTCCAGGACTGGAGCTGGATGTTTGGGATGCAATTAAATGATTTCAATGCAGAGAAGCCATTTCAGAGGCACAGGAAAATTTTGTAAGTGCAGTTAGTTATGAGTCTGTTTAATTGTTGGATAAGCATTTCACACTGCAAATCTGCACCCCAAATTGTGCTCTTCTTTAGAAACAGAACAGATCCATAACTTTTCACACCCTTGGGCAGCCAATTGGTTTTGTTGCTGCTCATGGAGGCAGAGATTGACCCAGTTTGTGTTCTGTGAGTGGCATTTTTGGCTTTTTTTGGTCCCAATCAGCATGGCTCAGGTTCCCCACCACCACTCAGGGTCCACAAGGTGAGAGGTGTTTTTGCAAGATTTACAGACCTGATTGGAAGAAACACTGGGAGGTCCAGGGTTGACTTTTGCAACACCAAAATCCATCCTTAAAATGTGTTCCCATGATGCTGCTAATGAGAGAAACCTGAGGACCAACCAGTTTGTGCTGAGGAACCCCACCAGCTGCTCTTTTAAAGCCCCTTCCAGATTCCCTCAGAGAGAAAAAATGTTGGAGGAGGGGAAAGGAGAATGTCCTGGACAAGAACCTGTCACTTCAAACCCCGATTCACATTAAACCAACTCAAAGAGAAATGCATCTTATACCTTAAAGAAGAAATCAATCGAAAAAAGGAAACGAAAGAAAGTGAAGTGACTGGTTGAAAGCACCAAACAAAACCAAATGGTATTAAACATTTTGACACTCAGCAAGCTGCTGCTCCAAATGAGGTGAGAAGGCGGACATTATTGGCCATTTTGGGGAGACAGGAGTCATTCCGTCTTGCTCCAAAATGAGGAGGGGTAGGGGAAAGGGTGCCAAAATAATGTGCAGCCTCTACATTATTAGTGAAGCTTAGATTACACCTGTCCTCCCCTCCCAAATGTGGTCTGTCCCTGCCCCTGCGTGTCCGTGCAGCCGCCTCTGCCTCTCCCTGTCCCAATTCCAGGCTCATTCCCCTGGGCTGAGACCTTTTGGGCTTTGGATTTCCGACCTCTGCCCCTCCACAGGATGAGAAGCTTCCCTCCTCCTGCCCATCTCCTTCCTCATTTCCTTCACAGCAAAGAAAATAAATACGTAAATAGGTAGATAAATAAAGAATGAGACCAAGGCTTGGATTTGGTCTGGAGGAAATCCATTACCTTCCCAATAATTGTTGCTTTTCACTTAAAAAACCACATTAGCTGAGCGACAGGCTGGCTGAACATCTCTGGTCTTTTGCAATTCTTTTTTTTGTTTTTCCTGTTGTTTTTTTTTACAGGATTGAACAGAAAATAATCAGAATCCAATTGTTTTTCACGCAGCTCTGTAATTTTAAACACAGACTTGACTGGTTTAGTTTTTGTTATTTTAATTTGACAAGGTGTAATCTAATTTTTTCCCCTAAAACAAAGAGAACAGCGATGCAAAAGGTGTAAGAGACACAGGCAGGCAGAGATTTCGAGATCAGTACAGCACAGTGTTCCTGCAAAGTGCCCTCTATAGAGAGATAGTCATGTATATACATAGATATATACACAGTTTGGATTTTTTTTTGATTGGTTTTTTTTTGGGGGGGTGGCTTTTTGTATCCATTTCCATTTCCTGATACCCTTGAGAAATCCTTCTGCAGAAACACAGTGAAGTTTTTGTTTGCTTTGTTTGGTTTGGAACTAGAATTTCAGAGCTGAGGACACCCCAAACACGGACAGGGCACTCCCCCACCCACAGAAATGCTAAAATAACCCTTCAAAATCATCTCAGAACTCTCCATCCCTCAATTTTAGCACCTGGAAACTGGGCACTGCAGAGGCAGCTGTACAGCCCAGTGGTGGTTCTGCCTCCCTCCTTCTCCATTAAAGAATTTATCAATCTAGTCTAAAAAGGTATTAAAATTCCTACAGTTTAAAATACCAATGACTGCTTTGACCTTGTGGCTATTTGTTAAATCTCTAGTGCATGTGGAATTATTTTCTTCAACCTCTAAATGGGACTGAAAGGGAAAAAGCTCAGCAATGGTTCCACCTGGAACCAACCAGCAGCTCTGGTCTGATGGCCAAATTACTCATGTGCCAAACTTAACCCAGGCTACAGGCTAAATTATTGCTTAAATTAGTCACATTTTAATCTATTTTGAAGCTTTATTTCCTGAGGTGATCAGCACACTATCCCTGCCCTTTCTGTGGGTTTTATTTTAATTGATTTCCACTAGTTCAGCTCTTACATGTTTTGCCCTGGCCTGGTTTCATCTTTGGTCTCTCAATGAGCTGAGGTTTTCAAGAGAGCCTTGGGAATGTTCTCAGCAGGGCCTGGGCTGCAGAACCTGGCTGGGGGTGACAAAGCTCGTGCTGATGGTGACAAGCAGAAAAGACAGGACCTGAGCAGGCACTGGGCTGCTTTAAATGCCTGCTGAGCCATTCACAGCTCCCTGGGCTGGAAAAGAGCAGAGCCACAAGGAGCTGGAGCAGAGAGCAGGAAGGATTATCCCTGCAGCATCCAAACTGCTGCTTTTTGTACCTCCTGACAGGGGCCCACTGTGTGAAAATAGGGGAAAATTCTTCATTCTGCTAAATTCAACCACAACAAGGCATCCTGTACTGGCAGCAGCTGCTCTGCACACTCAGGGGATCTGAAACTCAGCCCCCACAGCTCATTCCTCCTTCCTCTGGGACATGGAGGAGCACAGGGACACGAGGTCCTCACACACAGGGCTCCATCGAGCCAGCAGCTGGATTTTGGGATCAAACCATAACAATCAAAGTAGCCACCTGCAGCTTCCTAAATTAAGAGGAGAGCTGCAAAATAATCCATTTCCAGGGGGCAAAGCAGCTCTGGCCACAGGCCCAGGCTGAGGGGACACAGACCCTGGCTGAGGGGACACAGGCCCAGGCTGAGGGGACACAGACCCTGGCTGAGGGGACACAGACCCTGGCTGAGGGGACACAGGCCCAGGCTGAGGGGACACAGATCCAGGCTGAGGGGACACAGGCCCAGGCTGAGGGGACACAGACCCTGGCTGAGGGGACACAGACCCTGGCTGAGGGGACACAGGCCCAGGCTGAGGGGACACAGACCCAGGCTGAGGGGACACAGGCCCAGGCCGAGGGGACACAGGCCCAGGCTGAGGGGACACAGCCCCAGGCTGAGGGGACACAGATCCTGGCTGAGGGGACACAGATCCTGGCTGAGGGGACACAGGCCCTGGGGTGATGGCTGAGGCCCCCACGTGGTCCCTAAATACAAACAAAACCACTACAGAGTGTTTTGGGCTGGAAGGGACCTCAAATTCCACCCAGTGCCACCCCTGCCATGGGCAGGGACAACTTCCACTGTCCCAAGCTGCTCCAAGCCCCATCCAGCCTGGCCTTGGGCAGCCTCTCAAACACCACCATGGGCAGACAGCTCTTTGCAGGATTTTGAATCCATCCGTTCCTGCAATCACTATGGGCCACAAGTCTGATGGCACTTGTGTCCCTGGGGATACAGAGAAGCATCCAAGGAGACTTTTGAAAGCCAGGTGAGCCCATTAAAACCAGGATTGCCACCGAGGTGCTGGCGTGCCCCTAGAACTGCACCCATCTTTTCACCAGCCACAGGTGAACCCTGGGCTGGTGGCTCAGCCTAAAGTGCCACACATCTGGGCTGGTGGCAGAGATCACCTCACCTGCTTCTGACCTGCTTTTGTGGTCTCCACAAATGCTTCTGCCTCTGCCATCAGGCATCCCCTGCCAGCACTCTGTTATTTTGGACCATGGCATGATCTGAGCTGCAATAACACGCAAGGCAAACCCTGCACCAATAATTTCAAGCCCATGCCCACGGTTTGGGCTGGAAGGACCTTAAAGCCCATCCTGTTCTCCCAGGACACCTTCCACTAGACCAGGCTGCTCAGAGACCAGAACTTTAGCAAACCACACAACCTCTTCTAGCCAGGTATCAAGTCCCTATTTCCTCATCCAGTGTCATCCCAGCCTATCATGATTACATCCCATTTAGCTTTAGTTTATTGTTGTTGATGTCATTATCATTACTTTTATTTTTATTGGCTCTTAAGGAAGAATTTAATCTTCAAGCCTTCTCAGATCACAAGAGATTCTTAGCAGCAGCAGTGCAGTTTGGCCATGTTAGAAATACTTTATAAAAGAGAAAATAAACAAATAAAAAATAATGGTGTATAAATCCCTTTTTAATTGCACCTAAATCCTGAAACTCAAACTCCTAGTCATGAAGGAAAATCCTGTAATTAGGAGTGATTATCACCTTTTAGTCCTAGGCAGGAGGGAGGTGGGATGGGAAAACCTTATTTCAAATGCTATTCCTTTTTCTTTTTTTAAACAGAACAAGCATTTTTTTTTTCTTTTTTTCCTTTAAAAAGAGCCTTGGGACTGAGGGATGTTTTTTTGGCTATTGTTGGCATCCAAGTCAGAAGAGCCACAGCTGGTCTCTTCCCAGAGAATTCTCAAGAGAGCAGCATTTGGGAGTGGTACCCTGGTACCTACGGGGAGGGAGGAGACTCAGAAGGGGAGGGGAGAATACCAGCACTGAGGGTCCGAGCACTGAAATCTCAGCATTTTAAGAAAAAAAGAGAAGGACAGACAGAGAGAAAGAGAGAGAGAGAGAAAGAGAGAGACAGATACTGTGTCAATACTGCACTGGATTTCTCAAAAAATCACACAGCTTTAATACCTGTGCCCTAGGAAAGCCACTCCTTTGGTAGCTGATTGAGAGGTGGGGACTGGCAGGAGAGGGAAAGGCATAGCCAGGGAAGGGCTGGCATTCTGCACAGGGGAAGCACCAAGCACCACTGGTACCACTGACACACCGCAAACCCCCTGTTCACTCTCCCATGTGCCTCACCCGCTCGGGGCGCACACATGGGAGGCAACAGGAGCTTCTTGGGGACAAACAGGGAGATGAGAAGAGGGAAAAGAGGCATTTTCAGCTCCAATGTCACTGGCCAGATTGCTGGTTGCTGTTTGCAATAGCTGCAGCTGCCAGATGTGCCCCGGCACTGCCGCAGTGCCTGCACAGCTGCACTTCTCCTTTGGGAAGGAGGCTCTGCCTTTGCTGCGCTGGGTTTTGAGGTGCCTGCACCAGGCAGCAGAGGGTAAATCCCAGAAGGGAGCAGGACAATGGGGAGAGGCAGAGCCAGGAGGCAGCTGCCCTTCCCTCCCAGCCCTCCCAGGACGAGGCGTCACCTCCTCCACGGGATTCTGCCTGGGGCTGGGGCTCTGCTTGCACTCGAGGGTGCTTCAGGAGACAGCAGAGTGGGATTTGGGATCAGCAGCTCTCTGTCAGTGCCCTGCTGGGCTGACAGCTCCTGGTGTTACTGGAGGGAACTGGGCAGTGACCAGTGAGTGAGCTCCCACGGCTGGGGAAGCCTCTGGAGCGGGGTCAGGGCTTTTCTTTGTGTGAACAAGAGCCACACCTCAAGAAATAAATAAGCAATAACATGACCCAGGGTCTGCTCTAACTCTTGGAATGACCCCCTGGGTTCTCACCATCTTTTCCACTTCCCAGATCCCTCCCTCCCCCAAAACAAAGGCTTGTCCCAAATAGCAGGGCTTCCATGGACAGGCGTTAGAGCTGTGTGACTCCTTTCCTCCTGCAGGGATTGAGGAGTTCAGTTACCACCGGGTGGGCAGGAACACTGGCTTCTCACAATGCGTTTGGAATAAACTACAGCACAGCATAACCAATCGAAACAGAAACGGGAAATCAAGAGAAAGCAAAAAACCCAACAGAACCAAAAATTTGGAAAGTAAGAGTAAATCCACTTCAAAGAAACCAGAATTGTAGAACGGAAAAGAAACGATACATATTTATATATCGAAAAAAAGAATTCATAATTAATTTAAAAAGTGGCATGCAAAGAAGATTGTTACATTCTCCTATCATGCATCAGGCCCAATGTCCAAACGGCAAGGTAACCATGACGACAAAAAAGTGCAAGAACTCAGCAACATTACCAAAGGATGCATAGAGAGGCCCACAATGCAACTCAACTCATCTCCGTGAGACCCGGGAATGCGCGGGTCTCGCTCATCTTAAAGATTTCTTGCTTTTTCTCTTTTCATTTTTTAAAATTTTTTTTTTCATTTTTTTTTTTTCTCTTACGAATGTAAAAATGTGGGTAAAGAAAGTAAAAAAGAAAAAAACCACACCAACCTTCTCGTAGCTCTGAGGGATGTTAAGGGGGTTTGATGCGGAACACAATGACATGAGGAGAAGAGAAAAATAGGGGAAACACAGAGAGAGTAAAAAAAGGCCTTCTCAAGGCTGTCAGCTGCAAATTGATTGATTTTTTTTTTTTCTCTTAACCAAAATAAAAAGAAAGGAAAAAAAAAAATGAAGATAGTAACGACCCTCTTTCCTGCCTTCCTAACGCTCCCCCTCCCATCCCTTTAAGCCCAACCAAGCTCCGCAGGGAGGCCAGGCTGGGAGCAATCCTAGCTCAGGGTCAGCCCCACAGGGGTGCTGAGCCCAGGCAGGATTCTCCCTCCCTGCAGTCCCTCTGCTCCTCGGAGAAGGGGAGCGGAGCCCCCGGGCAGAGCAGCCCCCCGGCCCCACACCCAGCCCTGCTCACTCTGCCTCCACCATGGGACTGAATAAGGAGAAACAGAAATAATTTAGAAGAAGGAAAAAGAAAAGCAAAATACCAAACCAAACCATTTCCTTGCAATGTTCAAACTTACAACTCCTATCCCAGGTGGTCTATAGAGACAAGCATGTTATGGGAGAAACAAGTCAATTGGAAACACAAGAGTGCTCGAGACTCTTTTAAAACAAAACAAAACAAAACAAAAAAAAAAAAACGGGAAGAAAAATGTGCATGAACTCTCCCTCCCACCAAAGCAAATCCATTTCAGAAATTTGTTACCTTTCCACGATATTAACACACAAGAAACAAGGAATTAAACAGCATGAAAAACACCCAAACCACAGGCCGAGCTGGCACACGCTGTGTTCTGCACTCTCTCGGCAGGTTAGTGCTGGTTTGCAGGCAGGCCCAGGTACACACGGCCTAACTGGGGTAGGAACAGGGCTATCACCACCTGGAGCCCTCTCATCCAGGTGTGGAGACAACACCGTGTTACAACCTTTGTCTCCTGGGCAGTTTCCGAGTGGCCAGAAAAGTAGAGGAAATTTAGAAACAAAACAATAATGAAAAATCCCCACATTTTTCCTGTTTCTTTTCTTTTTAGTTTTTGTTTTTTTGTTTTTTGTTTTTTTTTAAAGAACCCAAACCATTCCAGCTAAGCTGTCTGCAATGGATTCAGCCCTGAATTAGTATTGGATCCAGATTGACACTCCCAAAAGCGGAGTTTCGGGGGCCCAGGCGACAGGGCAAATTTCAAACGCAATTTTCCAGCTGGCCACAAAAGGCTATTTAAAAATTTAGCTTGGAAACATTAAATTATTAAAAGCCTTCTCTCCATGTGCATGTGATTTAGTGAGCGTGAGACACGAGAGAGAGAGAAAGAGAGAGAGAAAGGAGTGCACACAGGAGCATGGCTCTGCATTGGACTGCAGATTAACGTGAGTGTAGGTGGGAGGCGCCTCCTCTGTCGATGGGATGGAAATGGGAACAGTTTGCTGGGATGTAACTTTTCTTTTTTCCTCCCAACGGCATTTTTCTTTTTCTTTTTTTAAATTTTTTTTTAAATCGAGAAGGACCAGCCCTGCTCTCTCATTACCAAAAGGGCTTTTGCTGTGGAAAGATGTTAAACCGAAGCTACACACAAAATATTACAGGTCAGAGAGATTAAAATAAGAGAAAGTGGAAAGGCTGTTGGCCCAGGGAATGGGAGAACATCGAGGGGACACGGAGCAGAAGCCAATCCCCTGTCATCTGTTCCCCTGCTGCGGGGTGAAGGGGGCTCAGGGATGGCTGCTGGTGTCCCCAGCTCTGTGCCCAAGGAACCAGGGACAAATTACTGCTGGCAGAGGGAAAAGCAGCTGGGACTGAGGGCAGCAGTGCCAATGCACCCTCCTGCTGCAATCTGGGGGCATCCAGGGACACAGAGGGGTCCTGCCCTCCTCTCACAGCCACAGCAGCGGCGCTGAGAGCAGGGATGCTTTGGGAGGAAAGGCAATTCCCTCTGGGGCCGAAGGGATTCTCTGCGGGCCGACCTGGCGCGTTTCGGGGCGCGCTCTTTGACTCGGCCGCGGGTGAGCCAGCCCTGCAGGGATGCGGGGGGCAGCGGGGACCCCCCGAGCTGGGGAGGGCTGGGATGGGCCGGGAGGAGGAGGAGGAGGAGGAGGCTGAGTGCCGGTGAGCCGCTGTGCTCCCTACCTCTCACGTAAAGGTTAGCGGGGGACGAGTAGCGCACCCCGGCGCTGTTGCTGGCCACGCACTCGTACTTGCCCTGGTCCGTCTCCTCGCTGCTCTCGATCTGCAGCCCACCTGTGAGGGGACAAGACACGGCAGCACAGACACATCATCAGCCTCTGCTGGGGCTCTTTCCTCCCCCCGGGCTCACGCACGCCGGGACGGGAGCACGGAGCCCCCGCGGACCCGGCACGGTGAGAAAATGGAATTCTCCCTCTGTGCTGAGCGTTGCTCTTTGTCCTGAACTCATCAGCAAAGGCACCAAGTTTTTGTGGCTTCTGCAATGCAGGCGTTCTGCACCAGAACTCCCGAAATCAGCCTCAATAATCCATATTACTGTGATCCCCAGAAATCCATCAGCAGGCAGTTGACTTTCCCTTGCTCAATTTGAAGCAGTGACCATAAAAGTGAAAGGCTTTGTCACCCACTGCCTGGGGAATTTCTATCGCTGCTGCCTTTGTTTTGTGCCCAATACCTGCTCCTCAGGAAGCCTGCTGGAGATAAGAGCCCCTGTGAAAAGCACCTTACTGATAGTAAATATTCCCCAGGGAAAACCCTGTAAATACTGCATTGGAACTTCAAAATTGCCTGCATGGTTTACATCATCTGGGCCAAAAGGATTAAGGCTTTTCTTAAACTTGTATATTATTGCAGGCTACAAGAATATACCCAGAGCCCAAACTAAAGATTCCTGTCAGCAAATATGCAGAGAGATGCAGCATGGAACTACATGGAAGAAAATTGCCTCATTTACCTCAGAAGGCTTCATCCCTGCAAAACTCCAGTTAAAATACATACTACATAAATAATTCAACAGGCTCTCAAATGTTTTATGTATTAGGAGTACATGATTATACTACAGATATGGACAGAGCTCACATGTGGTAAGACTCTTAACTCCCATCTCTGGAAAAAAAAAAAACCCCACCTAAATATGAAAACCAAACAATTCCAGCTCAGTGTAATAGTATTGATAAAATCTTAAGTGAGAGGAGTGCAAATGAGATCATTGTTGGTTGCAGATAGAGCCTTTTCAGGAAGGAAAGAGCAGTGTGCTCTCAGAGGAGGACACAGAGCTCACGTTCCTCTGCGTGTGCGTGGGTGGGAACGATGCTGGTGGGGAGATGTGGGGCTGGGAGAGGATTTGGGACAGGGCTGGGGTGTGAGTGCAACTCCCCACAGCATCCCCTGTGCCTGGGAGCTCCCAAAGGCAGAACAGAGGGAACTAAACCCCAAAAAACCCCACCCAGAGCAGTAAACCAAACAAAACCCGTTCCAAAAGAATCTGCGGCTATTTCAGCACAACAGGAGTTAAAACCCAGACTGGCTGGAGCTTCCCACTGAGCACCCAGCTGAGCATTTTTCATATGGAATTACAGCTCCAGCTCTGCTGTTGGAGAGCTCCACTTGGGTGGAAAGCTGCTGGTGAGTTTTCCCAGAAATTTCTGTTAATTTGGACAAATCTGTGGGTTGTTTCCATCGGTTCCTGATCCATTTTCTGAGCTGCTCGTGAGCATCACTGGTCTGAGAGTACCCAGGGGAGGTGAAGCCTCACTCCAGAGCAGGAAGGGAAACAAGGACTGCAGGGAGCAGCTTTCCCTGGGGAACAGGGACTCACCCCTCCCTCCCTGCCCACTCCTCACCCCTGCTGGTCAAGGCAATGGCAGAAATGAGGCTGCAGAGAGGGTGAGGAGTGTTCAGCACTCGTCAGGAACCAACAGACACGACGTGTGAAAACGTAAATCTCACCTACAGCACCTCCTGTTGCTTTTACCAGCAGAGAATTACGGAATTCTAAATGTGCCAGTGGAGATAAAAACCAAAGCAGGGTCTTCCAAGGGGTGCACACCCAACCCCTCCTGCCTTTCAGCTTGAGGTCAATTTTTGACTCCATTAAAGAGACAGTGCAGAAGCTACTTACCGTGGATCTTTCCCAGAGAAACCTAAGGGTAAGAGAGTGGGGAGGAAGGGGAAAGAGGCTCTGGAGCCAAACAAATGAGTGGGCTGAGATGGTAAGTGCTGAAGGTCTGCCTGAGCAAAGGACTGGAAAACTCCCATCACCATCAGCAGCTCGGGAGCACTTTGCACCAATCAAGAGAAAGTCCTAAGTATTTACCAAGCTTTGAGAGCATTTAATGCTCGAGATAAACTTCAGTCCTTCATAGTCCTGGAGAGATTAGCTCTTAAAACTCTGCCATAAATCTGAGGCAGCGCAGCCGGAGACGTTATTAGAATAACAGGATCAGTATTACTGTGCACCCAGCAAACAAAAAAGGACATTATAACCATAGATAAAATAAAGACAGGTATAAAAAAGAAATATCCAGAGGTGAAGCAGGACAAGGAAACGTAACAACAACACGGATCTGTACTGAGCAGAGGGCAATGAAACGGGATCTGTGTGGAGAGAAGTGTTTGGAGAGTGGGTGAGTGAGTGAGCTGGGGGTGTCTTACCTCGGATCGGTGTACCTTCTGCAAAGAAAACAAAGAAAATGAGTGAAATGACTGCAAAACCCCAAACACCTGCACTGCCCGTGGGAAAAGGACCTGAGGCAAGGAAGACAGTTCCCAGTAGGAAACTTCTCGGTCTGTCTCATCTTAAATTACAGGGCACTGAAGAGGGCTTGGGATACTTTAGCGGGGTGTCCTTTCCAGCAGCCCAATCCAGCTGGCTGTTTGCAGAGCCTCCCGCGGCTCTTGGCTTCAAAAGGCCTCAGACTGGCTCCATTTTGGTGCAGGAATGTAAAGAAACCCCTCAGGCCCTCAGCTATCATCCCTATCTGCTACTCACTGAACACATTTACCTTCCCCGCTCCTGGGGACACAGGGCTGGGAGGGAGAGGGACACGTGGGCACCTTGCAGCACATTAAGCTGCAGGTTTGGTCCCACCTTGGCTAGCTCCAAGCTTCAGCTCTTGCCCCAGACGTGCGAGCTCAGTGCCTGTGCTGCTCAGGACCTCTGGCCATCCCTCAGGGCACTCAAGAGGTGACAGGGCTACCTGGAACCTCCTGCAGTGGCTCTGGAGCCACCCTGATGCCAGTGTGGAGAGAAGAGCCCCGCTGCACTTGCCTGCTGGGTTATTTCATTCCAAGCCTGCTGGCTGCCTCTCCTTTGGGTTCTTTCATTCCAAGCCTGCTGGCTGCCTCCTCTCTGGGTTATTTCATTCCAACCCCTCCTGCTGTCTGTCAGTGCCCAGCCCCGGGCAGGGCTCCCAGGTGGGAGGGAGGGAGTGACCGTCAGGGTAAAACCCCCGTCCCCCACCTGGGCTGGCAAGCAAACCATCTTCCTTTGAAAACACGGCAGGTCCTTTTGCTCACAGTGGCATTCAGAACTTATCAGAGAAGGGGGTTCAGCTGGTGGGTTTTTACCCCAATCCTGAGAACAGGGCAGATCCCGCAGGGCCACGTTCTGCCTCTCGCCAGGGAGGGAAGCACGAGCTCCTCTGCAGTGGTGACACTGCTGCCACCCTGCAGCGCTGCCAGCCAGGGCTGCAGAGCACCTTAAATGACAAACACCAGCCTCTCACCTCTCCTCTCCCCTGGGGAGGAACAGCAGAGCTGCGATCCTGATTTACACACGGGGATAACTGAGGTAGAGGTGAAGCAACTTGCCCAAGGTCACGGAGGGAAGACTGGCAGAGGCAGGAACAGGAGTCAAAGCCTCCCCCGTGCCAATCTTCTGCCTTAATCACCAAAAACCCCTTCCCTCCTTATCCTTCAGCCCTGCTCATCCTTCTGCTGCGGTTCAATCCTCCATTCTCAGGATAGGAGGTAAAAATATACAGATACTAAGTAGAGTTCACCTTTATTTTTCAAAGGAGCTAAGGGAACAGAGGCATTATAGTGTTAGGGATTAGACTCTAGTTAGACTCAGCTTCTAGTTATGAGGTTAGGGTATTAGCTAGAGAAAAGTTAGCATCTAGTTAGGGTTAGGAACTAGCTAAGGTTAATGAAGCAGGTTGTTAGCTCTCAGGACAAAGGTTGGAGAGACAGCGCTTGGAGGAGGTGGGGGAGCATGGCCTTGGGCAGACCCCCACCCAGGAGGTGGCAGGAAGGTTTAAAAAGCAAGAGAGAGAGAGAGAAAGCAGCAAAAGGTTATAGATCAATTCAGTGGAAATAAAAACAGCCTCTGATACATCCTTCTGTCTCGAAATTGGAGTGAAAATCTGCCATCTGTGGCACCAATATGGAACAAGGCTAATGGGGAGAGGCTAGAGAAGGGGAAGAGATCCCAACATCACCCATGGCTCAAAAGCTTCTCTGGCCTTGGCTAAGCCTGGCAGTTTCCTGCACAAGATTCACTCTAATTGACAGCAGAAACACGCTGGGAGTTAGAGCTGTGCAAGCCCAGGCACAGGATCAGCATTGCCCTGGTGTCACTGCAGGCTGTCACTCCCTGAACCCCTGGGACGGGGCTGCCAGAGCTCTGGGGACAGCCTGGCCTGGGGACAGGCTCTGGGGGAGCAGGCAGTGCCCCCCAGCTCTAACCTGGCACACAGGGAGGGGCAGGACAGCTCTGGGATGAGCCCCACACCAGAACTGGGGTGAAATGAGCTCGGGCAGCGCTTTGGGCGCGGCGCAGACACAGATGGGAGATTTTCACTGCTGGAGTTTCACATCTAACCCGCTCCACGTCCAACACGGGGGCAGCAGGAGGGTGCTGGAAGAGGATGTGCACTGGATTAATTGTTCTGAGGGACTCTGAGAGGCCCTGGAGGGTTTGGTATGGGGGTGCAGGGGAGGCAGTCCGTACCTGGTGTGCCGTACAGGGCAGGAGCACCTGCACGAGGCTGCCAGGTCTGGGGCACAGCGAGGGCACCTTTGCAGGACAACTACAGGGGAACAGCTCCCACTGGATGCTGACTTTGGGAGTGAAAAGCTGCTTCTGAGATGCTCCCTGCAGCCTTTTCCCACAGCCCTGCACAGCCTCCCTGGATCTCCAGATCTGCCTATCTAGGGCACATTTTGAGGCTGCGTGAGCCCAGATGGCCAGCCCAGGGTTTAGCAGCAGAGGCAAAAGGCAGATTAAAGGCCTTGCCTCTGGATTGCAAAGGCCCAGGATGGTGCCAGGCAGAAGTCCCCGTGCAGGTGTCCCCCTCTGTCCCTGGGGTCTGCTCTCCCACCAGCCCTGCCCTGCTCTCCCACAGGCCGAGCTGCCCACGGCTCCCCTGAGCCTGGGGAACAGGAGGGGAGAGGAGAGGAGGACAGGCAGCATTGCCATGGCAATGGCAGGAAACACATCCCCACCTTCTGCCAGCCACGTGTGGCAACATGTGTGTGCTGGGCTCTGTCCCCAGGGCTGCAGCAGCTCCTCTGCTCCACACAAGCAGGGTCCCTGCACTCTGCAGGGTGGCAGAGCTGCAGCCCCACATCCCTGGGACCAAACTGGACTTGGCAGGGACAGGGACACGAGCAGGTCCTGCCTTTTGGGGTTCTTCCCTTCCTCAACCCTTCCCCTCTGGCCTGGTTTTACAGCTTCACTTTGGAAATGCTGCACTGTCACAGGCATCTTCTATGAAAAATCCTTTCCTTAGGATTTTTCCTCCTGAGAAGCTGAGAGGCCTCAGGAAGAAAATGTAAGCAATGATTATCTGCTGCTGTGGAATGCAACATGTAAATCTTTGATTAGCTCATGTTAGTTGTTTCTAATTAATGGCCAATCACAGTCAGCTGGCTTGGATAGAGAGCCCAAGCCACAAACCTGTTTTCATTCTTTCCTATTCTATTCTTAGCCAGCCTTCTGATGAAATCCTTTCTTCTATTCTTTTAGTATAGTTTTAATATTATATATATCATAAAATAGATCAAGCCTTCTGAAACATGGAGTCAGATCCTCATCCCTTCCCTCATCCTCAGATCCCTACAAACACCATCACACTGCACCCCCTGTTCCTATTCTCCCTCCTCAAAATGCCAATAACCCCGTTAGATGTGAAACTCCAGGACCTCCTGCAGGTGTGAACACAATTATCACAGTTCCAGGGTACAAGCTATTGTGTAATTGGGGAATTCCAGGACAACTGTTGCTAAGATACCAAAAAAAAAAAAAATCTATCCAATGTTAGGAGGTTGATATTTAGCTGTTATCTCTTTACACAGATAAATTAATTAGAATTAGTATTACTAGTCTTTTTTTTTTTTTTTTTTTTGTAGCCTGCAATACCCCTGCAGAAATTAATTTAGAGGGCAGAACATCCCTACTGAAAGAGTTAGTAGAAGAAATGCAGAGCATGCCTCTCAAGAAGCTGTTACAAAGGAATTAGTTTAAAGGGCAAGGGTTACAAATCTGCACGTTAGCAGGTTTGGGGTTTTTTGGTTTGATTTAAAAAAAATTTTTTAATTGAACAAACTTACCAAAAGTCTCTGAATGTTAAATAAAAAGTGAAAAAAAAAAAAGAAAAGAAAACTTGTTATAGCCAGTTATTTAGCAAACAGAAGACACACACAAGACACAAAGGTTTTAGTGTTTGAGCGCTGAGGAAGGTGCTGAAGTCTGCCTCCCGTGTCCCCCCTAGATGGCAGCTGAGCAGAGGACATTGCCTTTGCCTTCTGCTTTAAATGTCCCAAGATAAGCAGAAATACCCATTTTCCAAGGCCACCTAAACTCTTTTCCAAGCTGGATCTCTAAGGCTGAGATGTCCATGATGTCTAAGAGAAGCAGGAGCCCAGCCAGAGCTCCTTCCCATCCTCCTCTGGCTGCCAACTGAGCCTTGCACTCAGCCCAAGCCCCCAAGCAGGGAAAGATTTCCAACTGCTTGGCAATTTGATCTGGAGATGGAGAGGGGAAGCAGAAACACCCACTAGAGAAAAGCCACTGTGGGTAATGATGTGTCACCCTGCCCTGATTAGAGTGGAGATCCACATTCCACAGGGGCTCCTGGGATGGTGGCACTGTAATGGCCGTGCTCTCAGAGGTCTGTTTGTACTGCCAGCCAAACATTCAGATTTAACACAAATGAGAAGCAAACCCCATCCCACAATCTCCTCGTCTGACATTTCACTTGTTCCCTTTAATGAGCTCATTTGTGTTTCTGCCACTAACTCATAATTGATAAAAATTCAGCTCCTCACACCCCCTGTCCTCCAGCAGCATGGCTGTTATCCTCATGGCTTCATGGCCAGGGGGAATCTGGGTGTCTGTCTGTCTGTCCTGTCCCAGCCACACGCAGAGGGAACAGTCACTAAATCCCAGCCTGGTTTGGGTTGGATTGGATTAAAACCCACTCAGTGCCAGCCCTGCCATGGCAGGGACACTTCCCAGGCTGCTCCCAGCCCCAGTGTCCCAGCCTGGTTTGGGTTGGAAGGAACTTTAAACCCATCCAATGCCACCCCTGCCATGGCAGGGACACCTCCCAGTGTCCCAGGCTGCTCCCAGCCCCAGTGTCCCAGCCTGGTTTGGGTTGGAAGGAACTTTAAACCCATCCAATTCCATCTCCTGCCATGGCAGGGACACCTTCCACTGTCTCAGCCTGTTTTGGGTTGGAAGGAACTTTAAACCCATCCAATTCCATCTCCTGCCATGGCAGGGACACCTTCCAGACTGCTCCAAGCCCTGTCCAACCTGGACATTTTGGACATTCCAAAGATCCACAGCTGCTCTGGGCACCTCTGCCCACCCTCACAGGGAGAACTTCTCCCTAAATCCTCCCAAACCTGCTAGCAGGAGGTGTTTTAGCAGCGTTGATTTATCTGCAGAGCTGCTCCTCCCTGCTCACAGAGCTCTGTCAGACACCCTGCCCTGGTGCCACTGGGCACCCCAAGGACCTTGAACAGAGTCCCACCGGTGGGGGACAGACCCTGGTGCCACCAGCAGTGTCCTGGAGCACCCCCAGTGCCCTGCTGTGTGCTGGTGCCACCCTTCTGCCAGCAGAGTTTGTTTTCTGGAAAGAGGAAGGTATCAAATGAAGGTCTGACCTTAGCAGCTCAAGCAGAGCTCGCCTCACTCAAATCCCACCCCCAAATCTGCCCTGACTCCCTTGCACAGACACAAGCACTGACACTGTGCTCATTAACAACCCCAATGTTGATATCCTGCAGTTCTGCAGGCCTTTCTTTGCACAAGGTTTGGAAGGCCACGAAAGCAGATGGAACTGGAGAGCTGGGAAGCCCTGACTGCCCAAGGATCTGCACTCCCTGACACACAGGCAACAGGTTTGTGCCCTGCAGACTACAGGGATGCTTCGGGGCTCCACCAGTTTACTAATTTAAAGCAGCTGTAAATGAGATTAAATCTCAGCAGGTACCTTCTATTTATCAGAGGGGTCAAGGGTTCACTCTGAGGTTAATAAATTCACTGGAATAAAAAGGCAGCACTCAGGTGGCTTCAAGGAAAACACCAGATCAAACTCAGCTAAAGAGTAAAGGCATTCTAGCAAGATGATGAATGTATTAAAAATAATCTGCCTGTGCATTACTCACACTTCAGATCATGGTCACAGAGCATAATATAATTCTAGTTTACCTCTCATTATTTATGCTGAGTGATTTTTTTTATTTGCATTTGCCTCAGCTGTTATGATAAAACAGGGAGGTCAATCTCATCTGCGTTCGTGGGATTCAACAAGCCATTCTAATTCAACAAAGCAGCTTAAGGATCTGCTTGTGACTTTGCTTCACTGAACAAGGAGGCATTTATGCAGGTGTGTAAAAGCTACATTAAACTGCAGCTATGCTGAAGCTTTTCCACCAGTGGCTCACAGAACTTTGTGTGGAATCTTTGCCAAACAGGGCAAGAGAAAAGCCAGGTGTTTCCATGCCTCGCTGTGCAGATCCAGCAGGAACCAGAACTGATTTCTCCAGGGCCAGCAGAGACCTGGGCAGGAGCAGGTGGTTATCACTTTACTGAAGAACTTGTGAAAGGTCTAACATGAACAAATCAGCTCCAGCTGCCTCACCAAAGCCTCTGCTTTCCCTCTGCTTACAACAATGCCTTTATTTTGCCAAAGAATCCTTCAAAATGAACCATGGACACCTTTCCTCTAGGCTGGGTCAAAGCAGTCAGCCCCAGCAGTTTGTGAAAAGGATTATTTCTTGCGTAAGTTTTTGTCAAAAGGTAGAACTTGCAAAACTTGTTTCATTTTTGCAGCTATCAATGGAAGTGTTTTATCAGTAGTACTCAAAAATAAGTCCACCTGTGCCCTCCTTGCACACACTCTCACACAGAGAACTGGCAGATTTAACAAGTACAAAAACAGCTCCTGAAACGTGAATATTAAGAGATGTCACGTTGCCACACACAAAAAACAGCAAACAGAAAACAAACAAGAGAGACAGATGGACAAGCAGATGGGGAAAGATGGAAAACTGACAAGAGCCACGGAGCTGGGGTACATCTGTTGGTGGAGATGGACTCCATGGGCAGAGGCACCGAGGGGTCACTCCAGAACATTCCCAAGAGCTCTCCAGGTGATGCTGGGGACACCCTGCAGGAGCTGTTCTTCACCAGCAGCTCTGAGGGGCTCTGCTCACACTCACGCCACGGTGCTGGACAGCCAGAGGCTGCCTGAGCCCCTGCACCAGGTGTGTGTGGCCTGAAAAGCCGTGTCTGCCACGGTGGTTCTGTGTTCCTTTGCCAGTTCTTGCTCTGAGGAGCAAACCCCAGCCCCAGGCAGGCCCCAGCTTCCCCTGAGTGCTGTGATCCAGGGAACTCATCTGGATGGGCTTCCCTGCTGTCATTCCCTTCATGCCAGCTGGGCAGCACAGAAGACCAGGAGGGCCCAAAGCGGAAACTCCAACCCCTCTTGGTGTAAAAACCCAAAAAGCTCAAACGCCCCAATGCACAGCAGCGGGGCCTGCATCTCTCAGCCCTCCCTTCTGCTTCAGCCATTATATTTTCTGAAAAATCCTTTCCTTTAGGATTTTTCCTCCTGAGAAGCTGAAGGCCTCAGGAACAAAATGCAAACATCGATAATCTGCTGCTGTGGAATGCAACAGGTGCATCTGTGATTGGTCTCATGTGGTTGTTTCTAATTAATGGCCAATCACAGCCCAGCTGTCCAGACTGTCTTGGTCAGTCACAAGCCTTTGTTATCATTCTTTTTCTATCCTTAGCCAGCCTTCTGACAAAATTCTTTCTTCTATTCTTTTAGTATAGTTTTAATATAACATATATCATAAAACAATAAATCAAGCCTTCTGAAACATCTGACAAGGAGTCAGATCCTCACCCTAACACCCCTGCCAACACCACCACAAGTCCCCTCAGGTCTGTATCAGCTCTCACTCCTTCAGGGTGAGCCCTTACCTGATCTCAGCTGTTTTATCCTGCCGTTGCTGGCGCTGGGGTCCACGGGCAGGAAATCCTTGAACCAGGTGATCTCGGGGTCGGGGTTGCCGCTGGCCGCGCACAGCATCGTGGCCGTCCGCGTGCGCTCCACCACCTTCAGCTGCGGCCCCATGTCGATGTTGGGGAAGCCAGGGGGTAGCTGGTCCTCTGGGGATGGAGAACAAAGGGAAGGGATTCAGCAGGGTGCAGTGGAACAGCCCAAGGAAAGCAGCACTGCCCTGTGCAGTGTCTGGGAAACACCGAGTGCTCCAAGATGGAAAACGCGTGGCACGGTAAGATTCACCAGCTTGTGCATTTTGGGGGATTATTTCAGTGTCCCACGGGATTCTACATTAGCCAGGGAGTAGCTGGTCCTCTGGGGATGGAGAACAAAGGGAAGGGATTCAGCAGGGTGCAGTGGAACAGCCCAAGGAAAGCAGCACTGCCCTGCGCAGTGTCTGGGAAACACCGAGTGCTCCAAGATAGAAAATGTGCAGCGCGGTAAGATACACCAGCTTGTGCATTTGGGGGGATTATTTCAGCGTCCCACGGGATTCTACATTAGCCAGGGGGTAGCTGGTCCTCTGGGATGGAGAATAGAGGGAAGGGATTCAGCAGGGTGCAGTGGAACAGCCCAAGGAAAGCAGCACTGCCCTGTGCAGTGTCTGGGAAACACCGAGTGCTCCAAGATGGAAAACGTGCGGCGCGACAAGATTCACCACCTTCCTGTGCATTTTTGGGGGATTATTTCAGTGTCCCACGGGATTCTACATTAGCCAGGGGGTAGCTGGTCCTCTGGGATGGAGAATAAAGGGAAGGGATTCAGCAGGGTGCAGTGGAACAGCCCAAGGAAAGCAGCACTGCCCTGTGCAGTGTCTGGGAAACACCGAGTGCTCCAAGATGGAAAACACGTGGCATGGTAAGATTTACCAGCTTGTGCATTTTGGGGGATTATTTCAGAGTCCCACGGGATTCTACATTTAAGTGAAACCTTTTAAAACCCTTTGGGGAATGGCAGAATGGAATTAGAGAGCCATTAAGGTTGGAAAAGGCCTCCCAGATCCACCATGTCCTCAAGTGCCACGTCAACTCATTTTTTGAACACATCCAGGGATGGTGACTGCACCAGGCAGCCTGTTCTATGTTTATTCATATCTGTGTTCTATGTTTATTCCCTTTCTCAGTGAATAAATGTTTCCTGATACCCAACCTGAGCAATTTGGAGCCACTTGAGGCCATTTCCCCTTGTGCCTCTGAGCAGTCACAGGTAACAGGAACCTTCCCCTCCAAACCTCCCAGCACAGAACACACTGCACAAGAGAAATAATGGAAGAACCCACATGGAAATGCTGTGAAAAACAGTGGGACTGGCAGAGAAAGGAGAGGAAAATCCCCTCCTTCAGCTGCAGTGACCAGAGGGGACACACACACACCACAGCAGCATGCCAAGTGCTGTCAGCCAGGGTGTGATTTTTGGGTTTATTAATTCTGAGTGCTGCTGCCCTCCAAGAACAGTGGCACCAGCACCCAGCAGAGAGGCTCGAGTGAGCTTCCTGCTCCTCTCAGTGCTGCTCTTGCCTGCACTAATGAGGGTGAGGAGGGCAATCCCAACAATGCTGACTAGTTTGTGGTAACCCCTACAAAACCCCAGTGCTTCCCCAGCAGTATCTGACCCAGCCCCTCACTCTGGGATGGGCAGAGCTGTCTCATCTCAGCAAAGTGCATTTTCACCCCCAGAACATGTTTGTGGGAGGGAAGCCTGGCAGGAGGATGCCAGCAGCAGGGTGAGGTTTGGGAGGGTTCCTCTGTCATCTCCAGTGAGCTGTGTCAGGGAATCACAGCCCTGGGAGTCTGTGGCATGGAATCCATCCCAAAACAGGTGAGGCAACAGAAGGGAAATAATGCAGGGAATTAAAAAGAGGTGGGATTCTTCAAAAATGAACATCCATCACAACCAGCGCCCCGGTGACAGCGGTGGGAGCTCTCACAGTGGCACTGAGGTGGGGCTGGCCTTGGCTGGGAACAACCCTGCCAACTGCAAACACACCCAGAGCTTCTTTCCTAGGGCTGGCACATGGTGGATAAGGAAAAATTGAGCCAAATATAAATGGCACAGCCCAGAGACAGCAGGACAAGGGAGAAACCCAGTGGTGGGTGCTTTCCATGGAATCCCAGAGTGGTTTGGGCTGGAAGGGACCTCAGAACGCACCCAGTGCCAGCCCTGCCATGGCAGGGACACCTTCACTGTGCCAGGTGCTCCCAGCCCCAATGTCCAGCCCAGCCTTGGGCATTCCAGGGCTCCTGGTGCTGCTCTGGGCACCTGTGCCAGGTCCTGCCCACCCTGCCAGCCAGCAATTCCTCCCTGGTGTCTAATCTAAACCATCACTCCTTCAGTTCAAAGCTGTTCTGGTGCATCTGAAGCAGCTCTAAACCAGAATTTGGTATCATAAACTGAGGCTGCTCACACACATCTCTAAGCAGGGACTGTCCCAGCCCTGTGAGCTCCCTGGGCTATGCTGGGGCTCTGCAGGACCCCCCAAACCGAGCGTTCCTGCAGCCCCCAGCCCCAGCAGGGCAGCACAGGGGCTCTGGGGATTGCTGTGCCTGTGCTCAGCTCTCAGGCAGGCTTCAATGGCCCTGCCTCCCTCCCTGCTCTCCCCCTGCAGCCGTGGGAGGCTGAGCAGCCAGAGCCGCATTGGCTGCAGATGACATCACTATTGATCCCTGCTCTCCTCCTGCTCTCCTCCTGCTTTACTCCTGCTCTCCTCCTGCTCCCTGGCGATGCTGCTCCACCTGCTGCAGCCCCTGGCCCTTCCTGCACAGAGGGAGCAGCCCTGGTGGGGTGTGTGTGCACACGAGTGTGTGGGAGTGAGTGAGTGTGTGTGTGTGTGTGTGTGCTGGGGGAGGCCTCTACAGCCGTCATTACCGAGCGCTCCTAATTAAACAAAAACGTTCATCTTGCAGCACAATGTGCAGAATTCCTCTGAGTTTAATTAAAACAACTGCGACTGGAGGCGTGATCGGATTCGAGGATCAGACGAGCAGGGGAAGCATCTCTGAACATCACAGGCTGCTCCCATTCAAGGGCTCGCGTTTCCTTCCTCTCAGGGAAGTGGAGCTGCTCCATCCCCTACCAGCTGGGCTCCCTGTACCAACGCAGCTACAGCCCCATTGCAATCCCCCAGGACGTGCACACGCGTGCCCTGCCACCCTCCCCACCCACCCCGACACCCCCAGAGCTGCCCCTGAATAAACAAGGGATGGTTCTGCTTGTGAAACCTCCTCCTGAAGGCAACTGCAGGAACAAAAGAGGCAGGCACAAGCTGGAGATGCTTCAAGGGCACATCTGGGCAGCTGCTGCTGCTGCTGGAGCTGCGCTGGCTCCTGCAGGCAGAGCTTTCCTGAGGTGCAGCTGCCATGGGAAGGAACAGCCCCACATATTGTTCATGCTATGGGGAGAAGCAGCCCCACACCTTGTTCATGGCATGGGAAGGAGCAGCCCCACACCTTGTTCATGCCATGGGGAGGAGCAGCACCATACCCTGGTCATGCCATGGGGAGGAGCAGCCCCACACATTGTTCATGTCATGGGGAGGAGCAGCACCACACCCTGTTCATGTCATGGGGAGGAGCAGCACCATACCCTGGTCATGCCATGGGGAGGAGCAGCCCCACACCCCACACCTTGTTCATGGAGCTGCCATGGGCAGGAGCATCCCCACACCTTGGTCATGCCAGGTAAAGGAGCAGCCCCACACCTTGTTCATGCCATAGGAAGGAACAGCCCCACACCTTGTTCAAGGAGCAGCCCCACACCTTGTTCAAGGAACAGCCCCACACCTTGTTCATGCTATGGGGAGGAACAGCCCCACACCTTGTTCAAGGAGCAGCCCCACACCTTTGTCCATCCCTGACTCAGACCCAGCTCTCACAGCCCCCCTGAGCTGGTGAAACACCTCAATGCCTCACTGAGCAAGGGAGGGTGAGAAAGAACAGGGGAGGAGGGATGAGGAGAGGCAGGGGAAGAGAGAGAGGAGCACTTCAGCTGTCGTTTACAATAAATCCCACCTGGGGACACGATCTGTGCCTGGACCCAGCCCAGCTGCACACACCCGGCCCCAGCCAGGGCACGGGGCTGCTCTGGCCCCCTGTCACTCTGGGCGTAGCTAATTAGCTGTGCTGGAAATGAGGATGATTAAGGGAGATAAAGAGGGTGTTGCTGTGCTCTTTTCCCCGCAGGGTGTACACAGTTGTTTAATAATTTAGAGGAGGAGGGTGTGAGCGTGAGCAGCCGTGCCATGGAGCCGGTGCACGGAGCCATGAGGATGCTCTGAAGGGAACAGGAGGAGGGATTTTTCACTCTCCTCTGGAGATGTGGATGCTGGCCGGTCTCTGCTGTCCTCATTCAGGGTGGAGGAAGCAGGAATGCAGGGATGGAGCAGCTCAAGTGCCACAAGCTTTAATCAGGACCAAAATCAAAACCCAGCACTCTCGAAGCTGTCCCTGCTCCTTTCATTATGTTTATGAGCACTAGAGCTGCCCTGTCCCCTGGTATCCTGGCACTGTGCGCCTTGTGAAATTACATCAACAAGTTATTCCCACCCAAGTGTCTGTCCCTGTGCCTCAGCTCTCTGCTACTGCCCAGCCCAGACAATTTCAATGCAGGCAGGAGTCTCAGCAATGTGCTCTGTCTGTCGATTCCATTTCTCTGGAGCTGCAGGTTCCACTGTGAAAGCCCAACAATGCTATTAAAGTTTGTGGGCTCCCAGGCAATAAAGGCACCCTCAGATATGTGTGTGCACCCCAAAGCAGCACAGGCAGTGCCTGTGTTCCCTCCTCTAACACGTCCCCAGGTACCCTCCTTCCACAGGCATCTCCGGTAAAATGACTTTGATGTTATTCAGGAGCTACAGAATTAATCTGCTGTCAATGTCACCCAATTTTCAGGTCACTACAAGGAAAGCAAAACAAGTCAAGTTTGAAGAAAAGCTGCCAGGAATTTTCCAAATGGCGAGGCAAGATTTTGGAAAGGGCAGCTTTCCTTTCCCATGGGACTCTCTGCTGAGCATCCAGAGCTGCTTCTCGTTTACCTTTTGTGATTTAAAGCCAACAATTACAAAAAAAAACCAACAAAAAAACAACAAACCACAAGGGATGGGGAGTCCACAACCTCTCAGTCTGTATCTATCCCAAGAGATGCAGATACTTTAAATTTATAATTCTATTTAATTACAAATATTATTAATTTTAATATCTTTATATATTTTATACATTATAATTAGAGATAATATATAATATATAAATATATATATTTATATATATATTTATAAAAATATAAAATATAAAAATATAAATTTTTATATTTTTACATTTTAATTTTAAATTTATATATTATATTTGTATCAATTTATATGTAATGTAAATATTAATATAAATAATAGGAAATATTATATATATTTATATATATAAAATTTAAATATCCTTCTTGGCAGTGGGCAGCTTAGAGAATCTCCACCAACTGAGGGCTGGGGTGCCTCTGCCAACAACCTTCCTTCCTGCCTGAGCTACAACGAAAAATAACAACAGCTGGACTCAAAACTAACTGGAAAATGCTTCCCAAATCCACTTTCTTTCCTTTTCTCCGAGCCCTGCAGCAGTCAGGTTTGCAGCAGTCTCTCCAGCCAGCTGTGGAAGAACAGCCAGTGCCCAGAGCCCTCCCAGAGAGGGATCCCAGAGAAGCAGAGCAGGAAGGACAAGCTGGGAAGGGACTGTGTGAGCTGAGCGGTGTCCATCCCAGCTCTGCTGCTCAGGGGCTCCCCAGGGTTTCCTCTCCTGCAGTTTCCTGTTTTCAAGTGAAGATTTTCAAGTGAAGGCATGTGGGTTTCCACCAGGGTCTGATCCAGGAGTAATCATACAGGGGGCTTATGCTCAATCCCGCCAGCAGGGAAGGATGTATTGCTTTCTCTTCTGAAAGAGGAAATATTTTCTGTGCTACTTGCTGTTAGGAGGCTGGGGACCTGCTGCAGTGCTGGAAATGCAGGAAGGCCCCCCCAGGAATGCGTGGGATCACAGCAGCACAGGCTGCACAGCTGCCCCAGAGCACCCCGAGCTGCTGGCAGCAGCTGGGCTCAGGTTTCCACCCTGCAGAGTGTGCCAAGGTAACAGGTTCTGCCAGTGACAGCTCCCATCCATCTGCAGGCTGTGGAGCAGCCCCCTCTCCCTGCTCAGCACCAGCTCTGCGAGCCAGAGCAGAGACACAGAGGAGGAGGCTGAGCAGGGAGAGAAAAGACAAACAGGAGAGTGGGTGAGTGCAGAAGAGGGGAGGAACAGGAGAGGAGTGGATGCCAGCATGCTCACTTTGTCATTGTGCACATCAGTGCCTTTGGCTCGGTGCTTTTCACTTCCCCAGCACTTGAAAACGCAGATAAAGAGGAGACAAACTGCTGTGGGAGAGCTGAGGGGTGATGGAGGATGGAGTCATTCAAGGGGTAAAAACTCTGAATATCACTGCAGGGGCAGAACCTTCCCTTGCTACTGCTTGTAGCTGAATTTAAGGGGTACAAGTTCTGAATATCACTGTAGAACCTTCCCTGCCACTGCCTGTAGCTGAAGTTAAGGGGTAAAAACTCTGAATATCACTGCAGGGGCAGAACCTTCCACTGCTTGTAGCCGAATTTAAGGGGTAAAAACTCTGAATATCACTGCAGGGGCAGAACATTTCACTGCTTGTAGCCGAATTTAAGGGGTAAAAACTCTGAATATCACTGCAGAACCTTCCCCTGCTACTGCTTGCAGCTGAATTTAAGGGGTACAAGCTCTGAATATCACTGCAGGGGCCTTTCTCCCAGGCTGTCACAGCTCCAAAGGAATCCATGGGAATAAGTGTGAAGAATAAGGCTCCCACCCTCTGGGATAACCACAGTTAGACACACTCCCGTCACACTGCACCGTTCCAAGCTCCTGACAGCTCCATCCCACCACCTCCCTCCAACAGAAGGTTAAATGCCATGCCAGGCACAGGAGCTGCACACACATCTAAGGCACCTACACAAATCTGTCAGGCATGACTGGACCACGGCCCCCCACGCTCCCAGGCAGCCAAAATCCTGACAGCACAGAGCCCAGGCAGGGACATTCCCAGCTGAAAAGGGAGGCTGGGGGCTTTGCCTTGTGCCCCTCGTGTCGGGTGTGAATTCCCTGCTGCACTTTGGGGGGGGGGGTCACACACCAGTTCTGCTCTGCAGCTATGAAGGTTGTGCTCGTTGCCTGCTCAAACATAAATACCCAAAATTTATGGACATTTATGGATTTGAGCTGCTCCTGGAGGGAACACTGGAGTTTCTGACTGCCCCATAGGCAGAGCGACCCCTTGGCCCTGTGGGGCTCCTGCCTGCAGCTCCTGGGATAGTTCACTGCAGAGAGAATGGCTTTTACTGCTGCTGATGCTCAAACACCCATGGCTTCATCCACAGCCAAGCTAAATTCCCCTTGGGAGCTCTCAGGCTCCAACCCACCACCCCAATTCCCACCAGGATCACCTTCACTGCCCTGTGCTTTGAACAGAGAACATCTCTGGGTGCTCCAAACCCTCAAATGGGTCACTTTCAGCACCCAGCCTCGCCCACAGCGATTTTGGGGATCTCCAGGGCAATAACAGCAAACATCCAGAGGCATCCAGAGCAGCAGCATGTTGTTCCCTCCCCCACATCCAGTTCAGGGAGCATATTTCAAGCAGATGACACGAGGGAGGCATCCATGTAAACATCCTCTGTAACGGGGACAAGTGGGAAAAAGAACCAGAACAAAATGGAGAAGGGAATTGTTTTCTTGGAGAGTGCACAGAGCCAAGGACCTCTGGGGAGAGGGGAGAAGCCCAGAAAGGCACAACAGGAATCCTGCACAAGGAAAAACGTTTGTGCTGCTACCAAATGTGTGAAAGCCCATGCTGATCCATAATAATGGCCTTAACCCCAGCCCATTAAATGATTCCTCAGTGAGGGTTTTCCTGGAGCTGCATTTCTGTGTGTAATGGGGAGCTCCTGGTGCTGCTCCTGAATCTGGGGAAGGAATTTTTGGAGGGGAGGAAGATCATAAGGGTCATGGGATAATTCAGGGTGGAAGGAACCCCAGCACATCGTCAGTCAAACCCCCTGAAGGGAGGTTTAGCTCAGTTTCTACACAGCATTTTTATTCCTCTTGGGGGTAAGAGTAGCAAAGAGATCTGATGGGTCAGAACAAACCAAACCAAGCACAACAAAATCCAACAAAACCAACCAAACCCAATGAAATCCAACAAACCAAATCCAACAAACCCAACCAAACCCAACAAACCAAATCCAACAAACCAAATCCAACAAACCCAACTAAACGCAACAAACCCAACCCAACAAAATCCAACAAACCCAACCAAACCCAACACAACAAACCCAACACAACAAACCCAACACAACAAACCCAACACAACAAAACCCAATCAAACCCAACCAAACCCAACAAACCCAATCAAACCCAACCCAACAAACTCAACCCAATCCAACAAACCCAACCAAACCCAACAAACTTAACCAAACCCAACAAAATCCAACAAACCCAACCCAACAAACCCAACCCAACAAACCCAACCCAACAAACTCAATGAAACCCAACAAACCCAACCCAAAACAACAAACCCAACACAACAAACCCAACACAACAAACCCAACACAACAAACCCAACACAACAAACTCAATGAAACCCAACAAACCCAACCCAACAAACCCAACCCAACACAACAAACCCAACACAACAAACTCAATGAAACCCAACAAACCCAACCCAAAAACCCCAACCAACTCAACCAAACCCAACAAACCCAACTCAACAAACCCAACCAAACCTCCAAACAAGGAGGATTTTGTACCTCAGCCATGGGTTTTTGACAGCCTTCCCAGCCAGCTGGGGCAGGTTCTTACCTCGGAGCACGGTGAGCTTGGCGTGGACAGTGACCTCCCCATGGGGGTTCTGAGCAACACACTCGTAAATGTTCTCATCCCGGGGGGTCCTCAGGGGCTGGATCCTCAGAACAGCTCCTGCACTCTCATCAAACTCAATGGTCTGGGGACAGAGAGAGACACACAGGATCAGTGCCCTGGGCTGCTGCTTCTGAGAGACACCAGACACACATCATCAGTGCCACAGCCAAACCCTGCCAGCGATCACCGACCCACCAAACCCCCAGGCTGCACCTCAAAAGCTCTGACAGAACAAGCCACGGTGATGGGGTGTGGGGTGGATGCTCAGAGCACAACTGGGGTGAAGGAGGATGAAACAGACCAAAGGAAAACAAAATAAAAATGGACCCCTGCCTTGCTCCTCCATCTGCAGGGGCAGCTGACAGCACAGAGCTCCTCTGAGCACACAGCTGCCTGGCAGGGCTGAGTCCCACAGCAAATTCCACAGGATGACCTCCCAGTCCTTGCTCCTCTGCTCTCATTTCTATCTAAACAATGCCAATTGCTTGGGCCTGGCTGCCAACAACTGCAGTGTTTACTCCAGACTGTCCCAGGGTTGAAATGCAGAGCCACAGATGGGTGTGAAAGGTACATTTACAGAGCTGTAGCACCACCAGCTTAGCTGGGGTTTCTTAGGAAAGCAGGAAGTTATATTACATCCCAGGAAGGGGAAAAACCCAACGAAACAAAATAAAAATCTTCAATAACACAACTGAGCCAAGCTCTCTCTTGCTTTGGAACAAACCCAGCTGTTGACATGGCCAAGAGCTCGCATTTCTCTCCTCCTGCTGTTAAAACTCCTCCCCTTCCAAATTTCCCTTTATTATCAGGCCTGGGGGTGGCCAGAGAGGAGCAGGGGCTGCTTTGTGTCAGTCTCTCCTCCCAGTGACACCAGATTTCGAGGGCATCTCTTACCTCAAACCTCTGAGAGTTCACTTTCTTCCCTTTCTTGTTCCAGGTGACCCTTGGCTTTGGGTCTCCGGTGGCTTGGCACACGAAGGAGGCCACCCCTCCTGACACACCAATTTGGTCCACAGGCTTCTTAATGAACACAGGGGGACCTTGGGGACAGAAAGGGAACACCATCAGTGGCACTCACAAAGACAAACCCCAATAAACACGGTTTGTAGTTAACAGTAGTGGTGTTGTTGTTGCTGCTATTCGTAATGATCCCGGTTGAAATTAAACCTCTTGGCCTTTTTCAGAGCAGCCTTTACCTCCACTCTACATATGAATTAGCTCCAGCAGAAAATGATGAAGGGCCTGATCCTTCAAAGAGATTTCAACGTTGCAAAACCTCTTTTTACTCCTGAAAAGTGGACTTTTAAATTGTTTTGTACAGGGGAAATTGCCCCTTGCAAAAGGCATCTAATGAGCATCACCAGAAGCTGGTAGAGCTGAAAACAACACTTAGAAACAGTGAATTGCACTTCCCAGCCCCTTGGAGACACCAAAACACCAAGGAACAGGGGAGATTTACAGGAACAAAGCCAGGAAAGGGGAGAAGGTGGGAGGAGGACCTTGAAATAGATGCCCAGCACGAGACTCCCAGAAAAGCCTCCCATGGGGAAGGCTAGGGCCAAGTTTACAGATCGTTGGGTGGCTGGGGTGAACATGTAGGGTAGTAGTCCTAGAAGGTTAATGAGTAGGAGTAAGATTATGAGGGATGTTAAAATTAGGGCTCAAAATTTGTGTCCTTTTTTTATCTAGAGAGAGCCAGGCTCTCCTGCAACCTCCCCAGAGCCAGCAGCAGGGCAGCAATGCCTCGATACACCTGAAAAAAAACCAACACCTGAAAAAAAACAACACCTGAAAAAAAACAACACCTGAAAAAAAACCACCTGAAAAAAAAACACCTGAAAAAAAAACACCTGAAAACAAACAACACCTGAAAAAAAACACCTGAAAAAAAACAACACCTGAAAAACAACACCTGAGGCCTGAGCACCTCTCCCTCAGCCACTCCCTGGTCCCACCAGCATCCCCCTGCCCTCAGAGCAGCTCTGCAGGGATGGCAGAGCCTGGCATGGGCTCTCTGAGGTGCCCACAAGGCCAGCAGCATTTATGCACAGCCCACGTTGCCCCCACCCTCTGGAAACCCTCCTTTCACGCTCTAACCTGCTTTCCTCGAACGCTTTCCTCTCGTCTCGTTAGTTTAAAATTTATTGAAATATTTAAATCACAAGGCCAAACAGCTGTCTTCAAATAAAATCACTCAGATCATAAAGCTGCCGTCTGTTTTCTCGAGGAGAGCAGAGCATGTGACTCTGAGATGTGTGTATTTATCTGTTCATACTCAGGGGGCTGTAAAATAAGATGCAAACAGCTTTCCCCCACGGGGGCAAAGGGGAGATGAGGAGAAGTCTCCAGGGTCTTTTAGGGGTCAGAAGACAAAAGGAAACCTTCTCCCCTTCCCTGGCCAGCAGTATATAAATAAAAGGCACTGAGCAAGCTCATGTGATGCAATCAAGCATTTGTTTCCATGCTGGAGGTAAATACAATTTGCTGGAGCTGTTTACGTCCCACCGAATGCTGTGTGTACAAAGCAGTGCATTTATAAATATCCAAATCTATATTTAGAGGTCAGAGCCTTCTTTGCAATGTTACAGCTAAAGGTTATCAGGCAGGTCCCACTGGAGGAGCTGGCGCTGGGGGATCTGCCTTGCATCTGAGAAAGGTAAAACCCAAACTTTGCTCCAGGCTAAGATATAAATGCTCACTCTGGCCCCGACTTCCTTCCTGCCCTCACCTCCGCTCGATATCTGAAGGGTTTGCAGAAGTCAATGCTGAAGGTACAGCTAAAAACATCCAGGGCTTTTAAGAACACTTTATTGATGCGAGTTCATTTCCTAAAATAAAAGCCCCTAATAAACCTTAATGTCACGTATACATTTAAATGGGTGCAGGCTGCCTGATGAGAGCTGAGACGAGGAGAAAAACAAGGTTCTATTTCCGTCCTCAGAACGGGATGGTGCTTAAAAAACCCACTGAATTTGGAGTCATGGCTCAGCATCCCTCTGTGGGGTCAGGGTGGGGTGATTGGGGCTGAGCTGGCTGTGCTTGGGGCTTTTCCTGAGCTCCTGCAACTCCCAGCTGCCCACAGGGAGCTCAGCGTTACACACAAGGAGCCAAATAAAAAAATCCCCACCACCCAACCCACTGGATTTTACTGCTCGCTTGGAAAACGGGTGAGAATCAGAGCTAAAGCGTTGATTTGAAAACTGCCCTTGTATGGAGAGATCCCTCCTGGTTCCTGTGGATAGAGAGAGATCCCTCCTGATTCCTGTGGACAGAGAGAGATCCCTCCTGGTTCCTGTGGATAGAGGGATAGAGAGATCCCTCCTGGTTCCTGTGCCCTTGGGTAGAGAGAGATCCCTCCTGGTTCCTGTGGACAGAGAGAGATCCCTCCTGATTCCTTTGGATAGAGAGAAATCCCTCCTGATTCCTGTGGATAGAGGGATAGAGAGATCCCTCCTGGTTCCTGTGGACACAGAGAGATCCCTCCTGGTTCTTGTGGATAGAGAGAAATCCCTCCTGGTTCCTGTGCATGGGGACAGAGAGAGATCCCTCCTGGTTCCTGTGGACAGAGAGAGATCCCTCCTGGTTCCTGTGGATAGAGAGAGATCCCTCCTGGTTCCTGTGGACAGAGAGAGATCCCTCCTGGTTCCTGTGGATAGAGGGATAGAGAGATCCCTCCTGGTTCCTGTGGATAGAGAGAGATCCCTCCTGGTTCCTGTGGATAGAGAGAAATCCCTCCTGATTCCTGTGCCCTTGGGTAGAGAGAGATCCCTCCTGGTTCCTGTGGATAGAGAGAGATCCCTCATGGTTCCTGTGGACACAGAGAGATCCCTCCTGGTTCCTGTGCCTGTGGACAGAGAGAGATCCTTCCTGATTTCTGTGCCCTTGGATAGACAGAGATCTCTCCTGACTCCTATGGATAGAGATCCCTCCTGGTTTCTGTGCCCTAGTCTCTGCAGGAACAGAGAGAAATCCCTCCTGGTTCCTGTGGTTAGAGAGAAATCCCTCCTGTGCCCTGTGTCCTGAGAGAGAGATCCCTCCTAGTTTCCATGCCCTGAGCTCCAATGGCACATGGAGAACAGAGGCTACAGGAACCCTCCTGGTTCCTGTGCATGGGGACAGAGAGAAATCCCTCCTGGTTCCTGAGGATAGAGAGAGATCCCCCCTGGTTCCTGTGCCCTTGAATAGAGAGAGATCCCTCCTGGTTCCTGTGGACACAGAGAGATCCCCCCTGGTTCCCATGCCCTGAGCTCCGCTGGCACATGGAGAACAGAGAGATCCCTCCTGGTTCCTGTGGACAGAGAGAGATCCCCCCTGGTTCCCATGCCCTGAGCTCCGCTGGCACATGGAGAACAGAGAGATCCCTCCTGGCTCTCATGCCCTGGCCTCCACAGGATTTTGGGGCTCAGGTGAGAAGGGTGAGGGTCTCCTCCTGCTCCCCCAGCCCGCAGGACAGGGCTGCACACCCAGGCAGTTCCTCACCAAACACAAAGATGCTGCTGCCTCCTCTCCCCTCTCCTCCTTCCCCCGTCCCTGCGACACCCAGGCAGGAAAAGCCACTGGAACACAGTGGTGTAAAAACCAGCCAGGATGACACAACGGGCTGGGAGCTGTGCAGCAGCGAGGCTGGAGGGGTGTAGGAGTGGGGAGAAGGAGGGGACAGCTCAGCCTTTCCAGCAGAGCCCCTCAGGAGGGGCTGCCAGGCTGGATGGGCGGTGATGGACGAGCAGCGAGGGAGACAGCCCAGCCACCATATGCCTGTCTGAAACATCACAGAACACAGACAGGGAGAGGGATGGGGAGCCCAGAGGTGCTCTGAGGGGTGGGAGACAGGCAGGAGAACAAATGAGCTTCACAGATCCGAGCTGACAGCTGATGGCAGCAGGGGGAGAGGAAGGAAGAAGCAGTTATGGATGGGCACCGCGTCCCTGCCTTGCCCACACACCCGTCCTGCTGACCCACACAGAGCTGCAGCTCCCTCATTATCCCACTGGGGATGGAGCAGGCTGTCCCTTGGTGCCCAGAGTGCCCCAGAGCTGAGGCTGCAGCAGGGGCACAGCAGGGAGGGCATTTTCCTGCTGCCTGATGAGCTGCCCTGCCCTCCTTGTGCTCATCATTCCCGTTCCACCCCCAGCAAATCACCCGTGTGCTCATCACTCCCCTCCACCTCATCATTCCTTCACCTCCAGTGGTCTGAGCCCCACGTCCCCCATGGAGAACCCACTTGGGAGCGTGTCCATGCTGCAGGAGAGGCAGAGACAGCTTCCATCCTCACCCAAAACCACTCAGTAGAAGGAAATTCACCATTTTGTGCACACACACACACACACACACACACAGAGCTCCACCTCTGAGAGCAAAGCTAAAAGATGAGACCACGAAGCCACTCCTGGCTGATGTTATTTCGCTTTTAGCTGCACAGCCCAGTGAGCTGTCCTGCCCACCAGCACAGCCCTCCTTGTGCTCATCACTCCTGTTCCACCTCCAGCAAACAGCCCCATGGTCTGAGCCCCACATTCCCCATGGAGAACCCACTTGGGAGCGTGCCCATGCTGCAGGAGAGGCAGAGACAGCTTCCATCCTCACCCAAAACCACCCAGTAGAAGGAAATTCACCATTTTGTGCACACACACACACACAGCTCCACCTCTGAGAGCAAAGCTAAAAGATGAGACCACGAAGGCACTCCTGGCTGATGTTAATTTGGTTTTAGCTGCACAGCCCAGCGAGCTGTTCTGGGCTCCAGAGCGTTCCCATAATTGGGATTCTGGCTCTGGTGCCAGCCCAGCTGCCCTTGGGCTCGCCCTTGCTGCACCCCCAGCTGCCACACGAGGCAGGGAGGTGACAAGCCTCATCTCTCACACCTGTCTGTCTGTCTGTCCTGCCCCAGACGCCACACGCAGGGCACAGACTGCTCCACGCTCAGCACCCCACCGAGCACAGCTGCAGCCTTGGAACACAGAGAGAAAAAAAACAACCACAAAACAACCACAAAAACCTCGCCAGGGAGAGCTCAGACACCTTCCCCAAGAGGTGCTTCTTGGGGAAAAAGATAAACATTGAAATTCTTCTGGAATTTCCCCGTAACCAAGCCATGTCAGCTGGAATGACACATCTCCCCCTGTTATTTCCCACCTCCTGCTAATTTCCAGAGCAACCCGGAGCAAATTTGATGTCATTCCCACTGCCATGCACAGCATTAAACCCCCCCTTCTCCTCCTCTCTCTTCCCTTTGGTTTCTGGGCTGGAGCTTTCTGCTGCTTTAGTGGAACTCCATCTCCCTTTTCCACAATTTTTCTCCAGATGGAGAAATGAGCCCAAGGTGCTCCACAAAATAGTTGTGCTTTGAATTCCTGTCCAGGAAGGTGGGACTGGGGTCCAGGAAGGTGGGACTGGGGTCCAGGAAGGTGGGACTGGGGTCCAACCATGCTCCCAGAGTTTTCCTGCTGCTCCCAGGATTTGTCTCCTTCTCCCAGGATTTGTCTCCTGCTGCCTCCAGGGTTTCTTTTCTGCTCCCAGGGTTTCTTTTCTGCCCCAGGGATCAGTTTTACACACACACAGCTGCTGTTCTTCTCCACCTGTACATGGAGATCCCTGCCCTGAACTGGGGACAACCAGAGGAGCAGCTCTGTCGCCTCAGGGGACAGGGAGATAAAATGGGGAGCAGGAAGGATGGGAGAACCAGTGGGGATGAAAAGACACCAGCAGGGAAAATGGCCCAGAGTGGGATCCTTGGGGCTGATCCCTTGGCCAGGATTTGGACTTTGCTGATCCTCGTGGGCCCCTTCCAAGTGAGGAGAAGTGGGGCAGGCTGGAGAGGAGGGAGGTGCTGAGAGCGAGGAAGTGAGGGTTGGATGGAGGAGAAGGCACAGAGCAGATGAAAACAGGAGAGAGCGGCCAGATTTGAGACAGATGGAGAGTGGGGAGCAGGGATGGGCTCTCGGGAATGGGTCTGTGCTCCACAGCAGCAGCAGCGTGGGGGAGCTGCACACAGGCTACGGGAACACAGCTCCAGAATTCACATTTTCCTCCAGGAAAGCTCCAGAATTCACATTTTCCTTCAGGACAACCAGAATTCACATTTCCCTTCAGGACAAGTGAGAAACCTCCAGAATTCAATTCACATTTCCTTCAGGACAAGTGAGAAACCTCTAGAATTCACATTTTCCTTCAGGACTAATGAGAAAGCTCCAGAATTCACATTTTCCTTCAGGACAACTCGAATTCACATTTTCTTGCAGGACAAGTGAGAAACCTCTAGAATTCACATTTTCCTTTAGGATAAGTGAGAAAGCTTCAGAATTCACATTTCCTTCAGGACAAGTGAGAAACCTCCAGAATTCACATTTTCCTTTAGGATAAGTGAGAAAGCTTCAGAATTCACATTTCCTTCAGGACAAGTGAGAAACCTTTAGAATTCACATTTTCCTTCAGGACTAATGAGAAAGCTCCAGAATTCACATTTTCCTTCAGGAAAGCTCCAGAATTCACATTTTCCTTCAAGACAAGTGAGAAACCTCTGGAATTCACATTCTCCTTCAGGACAAATGAGAATTCTCCAGAATTCACATTTTCCTTCAGGAAAGCTCCAGAATTCACATCTTCCTTCAGGACAAGTGAGAAACCTCTAGAATTCAGATTTCCTTCAGGACAACCAGAATTCACATTTCCTTCAGAACAACCAGAATCCACACTTTCCTTCAGGAAAAGCGAGGGAGAAGCACTGGGGAGGAGTGTCTATGGATGCACTCCACAGGATTGAGGACACCCCTTGGAGAGCTCCTGCAGACACTCTGAACCTCACAAAATCCAGGGTTCTACTGACAGGTTTTGCACTTTTTGCTTTCCGAGGGCTGTTTCTTGGTGCCTGGCAAATAAAATTAAAATGAGGGTTTTCTGACAGAACAAACAAACAGGGAGTGAATTATATTCCATTTCCCCGTCAATAACTTCTCCCCAACCCAGTCTTATCATCATAAAAAGTCCATTAGGCAGTAATTGGGGAGGGCAGGGCTGGCCCAGGGAACAGGAGCATGCCTGCTCCCCAACTGGCCTTTTCTGGGAAGGCAGACAGGATAATTATAGGCTTCAGATGGAGACTTCCTCTGACTGTCAGCAGCTCTTGGCTCCCTTCAGGGAGATGGCACTGGCAAGGTTGGGCAGAGGAGGGTAAAAAAAGACTGAGGATGGTGTTATTTTAGAAGCGAAATGCTTGCACCTGGCTATTCCCCTGCTGCTGAGCCACCAAAGCCCTCACCTGCCTCGGAAAGGCTGGGTTACCACAGGGTGCTGTCCCCCTGTGGGCAGGGGGAATGTCACTTGGAGGATTCCTTCCCACCCCTCTCCTTTCTGCGAGGCCCCAGAGGAGGAAGGACAGCAGTGAAGGATGGCACTGGAGTTAACACACACAGAAAACGGTGAGGAAGATGCTTGGAGGATTCCTTTCCACCCCTCTCCTTTCTGCAAGGCCCCAGAGGATGAAGGACAGCAGTGAAGGATGGCACTGGAGTTAACACACACAGAAAACGGTGAGGAAGATGCTTGGAGGATTCCTTTTCACCCCTCTCCTTTCTTGAAGGCTCAGAGGAGGAAGGACAGCAGTGAAGGACGGCACTGGAGTTAACACACACAGAAAATGGTGAGGAAGATGAAGAATTCATTTAGTACACCTTCACCACACAAATCCAACAGCCCCAACCCTGTGCCAGCTCCCCTTGTGCAGGCAGCACGTGCCAGGCTGCTCTCACATGGGGATGGTAATCTGGGGATCTGGCACACCCACACAAGCTCCTGCCTGCAGCGCCCTGGGATCCAGACCTCTGGAAGCCTGCAGCACTGAGGCAGGAGGAGGCTGAGGCTACCAAAAATCTGCTCCTAATTCTGACATCCAAGGTGAGAAAAACCACCTTTATCCCGCCTGCTGGAGGGGAAGCATAATCCGTGCTCCTGGTGTGTTTAAATGCTGGTTTTCAGGGACGGGCTGCTCCTTATCACCTGGGAGCAGCAGCTGGGATGAATCCATCCTGCTCTGAGAGGATTCCTCCAGGCTGCACATCCCCATGCAGGGAAAGGATCCACCTCCCTCCATGGCAAACAGGATGAGCCCCAGCTCCAGGGAGCGGCACCTTGACACAGCCCAGGAGAACAGAAATCCTCCAGCTGGGATTTATGCAAAGGGTCAGGGCACGTGTTGGTGCTACACACAGGGGATGGAAACTGCTGGGCGAGACGGGACAGGGAGTTGTGTGGCCATTCCACCGAGCTCCTCCTCCCCTGCCTCAGTTTCCCCACCTCCCTTCCCTCAGCCATGCCACGGGGAGCACAGCAGGTGCCCCAGCTGCTGATCTCTGCTCCCACCAAGCAAGGAGTGACCAGGTGGGGATGCAGGTGGAGCTCTGGCCAGGGTCCTCCTCCACCTGCTGGCACTACCAGGAGAAAGCTGCAGGTGCTGGTGAGCAGCAGGGGCTGAGGGAGATGAGCACTGGTGTAACGGGGGATGGCAGCCTGGGATTCACAGAACTCACAGAATCACTGGGCTGGGAGAGACCCTAAAGATCGTGGAGTCCAACCCAGCCCCAAAACCTCAGTTAAACCCAGCGCCACATCCAGGCTTTGTTAAACACACCCGGGGATGGGGACTCCACCACCTCCCTGGTCCCTGGGAATTCCCAAAACTCCCCCAGATTCCCAGAATGACCAGGCTGGAAGAGATCCTAGAGGTCATAAATCCAACCCAGCCCCAGCACCTCAATTAAACCCTGGCACCCAGTGCCACATCCAGGCTTTGTTAAACACGCCCAGGGATGGCGACTCCACCTCCTCCTCGAGCAGAACATTCCAGAACTTTACCACTCTTTCTGTAGAAAACTTTTTCCCGATATCCAACCCAAATTTCCCTTGATGAGGAAGCTCCAGCAAGCACAGGAGCATGGCCAGAGAGGACCCTGAGGGCACCCTCCATCAGCATCTCATCCCAGATCTGTCCACACGTCCCATAACAAGGCATAACAACCCAGGGCAGAGCCAGAGACCCCAGGAGCTGTTCTGGCAACTTAACGAGGGCCCCCTGTCCATCAATGACAGCAATCCCAGGCTGTTAGCAAGCAGCAGCTCTGCCCTTGCCACATCGCTCAGACAGCTTCTCCTCCAGCCAGGTCATTGCTATTGGCATCCTGATTCACCACCCACCTAGAAAAGAGCCAGCTGAAAAAGGATTTGGCTCTTTGCTCAACCTCCACTGCTCTGTTGGGGTCACTAAAGAAGCAGAGTCCACAGGGGATACCAGAACATGGGAAAACATGTCAAGGGATGGCTTGTCCTGCAGCCCTTCCAGGCACCAAGAAAAAGATCCCTCTCCCTTTCACTGCCCTTGAGGGGCAGCTACTGGAATTAATCACAATTAGTAGTTCCACAATTAAAAGCAGTGCATCATAGCACTCACAGAGAAAAAAAAAAAACCCACAAATGCCCTCAAAAGCAAGCAGATCCTCCCCAAACAGACAGATAAAGGGAAATGAGAGCTGCAGGATCTTCCTGGCTCCCTGGGAGATCACTGGAGCCAGTCTCAAGGTGATCTTTAAGAGCTGAACTGAAAAAACAACCTCACACCATCTTTTCACAAATTCATCCAAACAAATCAAAGTCCAGGCTAAAGATTTGTAAGATCTGTCAGCACTCCTAGCAGCATGCTCAGACTAATTTATAAATAAATCCGTGGATTCCAACGGAGGTGAGGGAGGATGAGGACACAGTCAAATTAATTTGACTTTATTAATTAAAAAAACCACCAAGTTTCATCACCCCACCACTCTTTAGAGGTTGCGTGAGAGTGGGGGGAGCTACGCTCATGAATTATGCAGAAAATGCAAAACTATCATCCTCTGAATGAGTTTAAAATAAGGAGAAACCCTTTCAGAATGGGGAGAAATTACTCCCCAAGGCAGCTGAAATTTCTCTTGCAACTTCAAAGGACAATAAATTATTCAAATCACTCGCGCCACTCGCACGCTCTCTCACTCTCTCCCCTTCTCAATTTTATGCTCCCGAGTCAATTAAAGATTTGGAGGACTCGGAGAAACTTTGTAGAATGCTAAACCAGTTGCAGATCCTTCTGTTTATTTTTTTTTTCCCCCCTTCTTTAAAGCTTTGCCTTTCCTCTCGGCCTCAGAAGGAAACAGCAACGGCTCCGCGCGCCGCGGATGAAACGAGCGGCGCTGGTTGCACCCCGCCCGTGGAAACGTTTCATGTCTGCACCCACCAGGCTGGGACAGGGCTCTGTGTGCACAGAAAACAGGTCAGCCCAGAGTCCCTCCTGTCAACGCCTTCAATCATTCATCCCGATCTCCCCTTTCAAAGCCAGAGCAGCAGACACCCAAAACGCGTTTGTGCTGCTCTCCCCTCGATGTGGTGGCTGCCACATCCCAAAGGTGTCCCTGGGATCTGCTGCTAAATCCCACAGGAGCAGAGCCCAGACTGCTGGAACCTAATCCTGAGCCCAGGAACCAAACCTGGGGCTCATCAGAGACCCCCAAACTGCTCAGGGGATGCTGGAACCAAACCTGGGGCTCACCAGAGACCCCCAAACTGCTCAGGGGCTGCAGGAACCAAACCTGGGGCTCATCAGAGCCCCCCCCAAACTGCTCAGGGGATGCTGGAACCAAACCTGGGGCTCATCAGAGACCCCCAAACTGCTCAGGGGCTGCTGGAACCAAATCTGGGGCTCATCAGAGACCCCCAAACTGCTTGGGGGATGCTGGAACCAAATCTGGGGCTCATCAGAGACCCACAAGGATGCTCAGGGCTGCAGGAACCAAACCTGGGGCTCATCAGAGACCCCCACACTGCTCGGGAGATGCTGAAACCAAATCTGGGGCTCATCAGAGACCTACAGGGATGCTCATGAAATGCAGGAGGAGAGCCCAGGCTGCTGGAACCTAATCTGGGGCTCATTAGAGACCCACAGAGCTGCTCAGGGGCTGCTGGAACCAAACCTGGGGTTCATCAGAGACCCCCACGCTGCTCAGGGGCTGCTGGAACCAAACCTGGGGTTCATCAGGAACTGCAGGAGGAGAGCCCAGGCTGCTGGGACAAAACCTGTGACTATCAGAGCTCCCCATGCTGCTCAGGGGCAGCTGGAACCAAACCTGGGGCTCATCAGAGCCCCCCAAACTGCTCAGGGGCTGCAGGAACCAAACCTGGGGCTCATCAGAGACCCCCAAACTGCTCAGGGGCTGCAGGAACCAAACCTGGGGCTCATCAGAGACCCCCAAACTGCTCGGGGGATGCTGGAACCAAACCTGGGGCTCATCAGGGGATGCAGGAGGAGAGCCTAGGATGCTGGAACCTAACCTGGGGCTCATCAGAGACACACAGGGATGTTCAGGGCTGCAGGAACCAAACCTGGGGCTCATCAGAGATCCACACGCTGCTCAGGGGCTGCTGGAACCAAACCTGGGGTTCATCAGGAACTGCAGGAGGAGAGCCCAGGCTGCTGGGACAAAACCTGTGACTATCAGAACTCCCCATGCTGCTCAGGGGATGCTGGAACCAAACCTGGAGCTCACCAGAGACCCACAGGGATGTTCAGGGCAGCTGGAACCAAACCTGGGGTTCATCAGAGACCCACAGAGATGCTCAGGAACTGCAGGAGAGCAGTCCAGGCTGCTGGAACCCAAATCTGGGGCTCATCAGAGACCCACACATGGCTCAGGAACTGCAGGAGGAGAGCCAAGGATGCTGGAACCAAACCTGGGGCTCATCACACTGAACAAGCAAGGGAAGCCCTTGCTCAAAAAAGCCAATGGAGGCAAGGCAAAGGAGCGTGAGGATGCTCCCCTCTCCCTGGCCAGCAGCCTGTACCCTGGTTAGCTCCCTGCACACAGCAGATGGTGTAAAACGTGACTGTTTTCGTGAACTTTAACAATCCCCCAAAAAAATTAAAGGCAGCTGCAGTGCGCAGAACATCACAGCTTTCTAAGGTGGGAACTGGGACCAATTATGTTGCAAGAGAACATCCTTGACTGGAGGGGAAGAGTGGCAGGGAGTAAATAAAAGTGTTCTTGGGAGATTGTGTCTCACAGGCCAGCTCGAGCCCAGATTCCATCCCACGCACGCAGGAATGACATTCCTCTGGTCGGGCGTCCTTGAAAAGCACTCTGCCTGCCTTCTAAGAATAATACTGGGCTTGCCAGGCCACAAAAGGGAGGAATCCCTCACAGATTCCCTTCAGTGACCCAGGAGATTTGTGCTGAGCTGGTCTTGAGAAGACACAAGCACAGAGACCGAGGAAAAGCCAGCGTGAGGCTCTGCAATGATCCCGTCCTTCCTGGCAAGGGCAGCAAGTGCTGGTGAGAAAAGGACATCAAGAAAGAAGTCTTGGCTTCTTGGCAGAGCCTGACACACAGGAACAGCCCCAGTTTTGGCATCCAGGTATAAAGACAGACATTTCCCCCATCCCACTCCTCTGCAGGTGACATTTTCGCACAAGCCACTTGTTTACACAACAAACAGATGCTCCTTTCCCCTAACTTAACCATCTAATGAAGCTGAGCAGAAAGAGCCTCTGGCTGGGAAAGGATCCTTCAGCAGGAGACACCCATGGCTGGGTCCCAAACACCGTGGCTGCTGCTGTCCCCAGGTGCTCCTCAGCAGAGATTAATCTAATGAGCATCCCCAGCGTGGGGCACAGCTGAGACCTGGCAAGTGACAGCCCCCTCTGCCCCCAAGGAAGCTCTTTCGACACATGATTGATTTCCTCTCTGGATCCTACAGGAGACACAAACTTTCCAATTTGAGTTATCTTAAAAAAAAACACAAAAAAAAAAAAAAAAAAAAAAAAGGAAAGATTCATCACTTGATCCAGTCAGGCAAGGTTTAATTTAATCAGGCACTTAAACAAGGTGACACAGAAGCTTAATTCAGTGTCCTTGAGTGAGACAACAACCAGCCCAGAACCCTCAGCACGATCACAGCTGGCACATGGAGAAGGCAGCAATGGGAAGGGAAGGGAAGGGCAGCGCACACAAGGACAGGGAGATGCTCCCTGCCTGCAGAGGCAACTGGTGCACGAGGAACAGGAGCAGCAGGTGGATCTGGGCAGGGGAGCAGGGATCTCCACCTGTCCAGGATTCAGCTGCTGTCTCCTCTCTCAGGTCCCACTCACTGCAGGGACAATGTGCAACTCCAAGGGAAAACTCCACCACGCTCCAAATGATGACAAAACCTCCTGTATGCTCCCACCTTAAATTCATGAATTCTGCTCCTCCTCCAGCCCACCACTGTGGGAACCCAGCACATCCCTCTGGCTGTCCAGGATGGCCAGGACCCTGCCAGGGGGCTCAGAGACCCTGGCACGGAGCCCAAAACACCTGGGGATTTGATTGTGACCCATGGAGCAAGTTACCAACCTGAGATGAAGATCTGCAAGCCACAACAGTTTAGGTAGAATAATAGTGAAGTTATCACGGGGTGGGAAAGTAGATTTTGGGGTTTTGGTATGGGGGTTCAGGGAGGGAAGATGGAGGGAACTGGGTGTGTCCAGCCTTTCTCCTTCTCCTTCTTCTTGGCCTCCATCTTCTGCTGTGATGGTGGCACTATTAGATTAATTTAGAGTAGAAGCTCACTATCAAACACAGGTGATAGGTATTGGAAAGTTATTGTAAATATTGTACAGGTAATTAGTATAAAGACATAACACTGCCCTGGGGGCAGGCAGAGTGCCTGGACTGTCCTGCTGGATGGACCTCAGCAGGGCAGGAGAAAATTTTTTATAGATAAGATACAATAAACAACCTTGAGACCGAGAAATGAAGAGCACCAACTCATTCTTCAAGCGTCCGAAGAGCGACTTTTAACAATCTTGGGGTCACAATGACCCAGAAAAGCCCTGAGAAGCCACCAGCTCCTGCCCCTGCTGGCACAGAGCACAGCCCTTCCATGCCCCACACCTTCAACAAGGCACCAGATCCCAAAACACAGCCTGAATGTGGGCCTGGAGGGGCCCCAGTGCCATCCCACCACAGCTTCTGCATCCCACCACAGCTTCTGCCATCCCACCACAGCTTCTGCCATCCCACCACAGCTTCTGCATCCCACCACAGCTTCTGCCATCCCACCACAGCTTCTGCCATCCCACCACAGCTTCTGCCATCCCACCACAGCTTCTCCATCCCACCACAGCTTCTGCCATCCCACCACAGCTTCTGCCATCCCACCACAGCTTCTCCACCACCTCTGTGAGCCCCACGTGCTGCAAACCTGGCTGCTGCCTCTGCTGGATGCTCACAGAGCCCCCCTCACACGCACCTCCCATGAATTACTGCGCTCTGCAAATTAATGATGGAGCAAGGGCAATTAAAAGGGAAGAAAGCCAGGGTAATGCATCATAAAAGGGGCTTTATTCTTTTATTTTGTCAATTGCAATTTAGATTTAATTATTTATGGTAATACTTCAGAGTGTGCTGGTAAGGCTTCTATACGGTGATTTATAAAAGGAAGGAAATGTAAGTAATAAGTAATGTTCCCTGCCCTTAAATCTTTGCTGGGGTGGAGAGAGCCATGCACCAGCCTTCTGTGTATGCAAAGTGCCAATTAGCAAAGTGCTATTGTAAAACACAAAGGTTTAATCAATGAGAAAAATCCACTTGAAAACAGCGAGCATGCTGATTCCAGTCAGAAAAATGGCCACATTTCCTTGCACTAAATGGCTTTTTATGTGCAACCGAGGAGCACTTGGAGGGGGCACAGGGGCCTGACCACTGCCCTTGGCCAAAAGCAGCTGTGCCCTGCACATCTGGGCAGGAGCAGCTCCTGCCCAGCCGCACCAGGGACAGACAAAATGAGAGGTTTTAGGGTGCTCAATCTGCACACACAGAATGGGAGGTTTTAGGGTGCTCAATCTGCACACACAGAATGAGAGGTTTTAGGGTGCTCAGTTATTCTGTATACACAGAGTGAGAGGTTTTAGGGTGCTCACTCATTCTGCACATACACAGTGAGAGGTTTTAGGGTGCTCAGTTATTCTACACACACAGAATGAGAGGTTTTAGGGTTCTCAGTTATTCTGTATACACAGAATAAAAGGTTTTAGGGTGCTCACTCATTCTGCACACACAGAACGAGAGGTTTTAGAGTGCTCAGTTATTCTGTATACACAGAGTGAGAGGTTTTAGGGTGCTCAGTTATTCTGTATATACAGAGTGAGAGGTTTTAGGGTGCTCATTCATTCTGCACATACACAGTGAGAGGTTTTAGGGTGCTCAGTTATTCTGTATACACAGAGTGAGAGGTTTTAGGGTGCTCAGTTATTCTGTATACACAGAATAAAAGGTTTTAGGGTGCTCACTCATTCTGTACACACAGAATGGGAGGTTTTAGGGTGCTCAGTTATTCTGCATATACAGAGTGAGAGGTTTTAGGGTGCTCAGTAATTCTGCACACACAATGAGAGGTTTTAGGGTGTTCACTCATTCTGCACACACAGAATGGGAGGTTTTAGGGTGCTCAGTTATTCTGCATGCACAGAGTGAGAGGTTTCAGGGTTCTCACTCATTCTGCACACACAAAATGGGAGGTTTTAGGGTGCTCAGTTATTCTGTATACACAGAGTGAGAGGTTTTAGGGTGCTCAGTTATTCTGTATATACAGAGTGAGAGGTTTTAGGGTGCTCAGTTATTCTGTATACACAGAGTGAGAGGTTTTAGGGTGCTCACTCATTCTGCACATACACAGTGAGAGGTTTTAGGGTGCTCAGTTATTCTGTATACACAGAGTGAGAGGTTTTAGGGTGCTCAGTTATTCTGTATACACAGAATAAAAGGTTTTAGGGTTCTCACTCATTCTGTACACACAGAATGGGAGGTTTTAGGGTGCTCAGTTATTCTGCATATACAGAGTGAGAGGTTTTAGGGTGCTCAGTTATTCTGCACACAGAGTGAGAAGTTTCAGGGTTCTCACTCATTCTGCACACACAGAATGGGAGGTTTTAGGGCTCTCAGTTATTCTGCACACAGATTGGGAGGTTTTAGGGTGCTCACTCATTCTGCACACACAGAGTAAAAGGTTTTAGGGTGCTCACTCATTCTGCACACACAGAGTAAAAGGTTTTAGGGTGCTCACCGTGGAGGCTTTCTGGCTCTGGGTGTGTGAACAGGAAACAGCAAGGCTTGGTGCTGTGCCCGGGTCCATCAGCAATTTGGGAGCAATTCCTCTCTCCAGACTCATCTGTCTCTGCTGCCTGGCTCCTCTCAGCTCCAAGGGGCACATTTGGCTGTGCAGCTCCTGGGGATGCCTCCCTGACTCCCTGCAGCCATGCCAATTCATGGTACTCACACAAACAGCAGACCTCTCAAGAAAAGGATCATACTTTCCATTTAATGGCACCGCTGAAAATAATCACGGAATCAGTAATTTCCAGTTCCATGGCTGCCTTTGAGCACATGGAAGAAACAAAGAAAATGTCCACATTCAACCAAAGAGAAAAGAGAAAGAACATGCCTGTGTCACACACCTTTCAATTATTGTTCTCTTCAGCTTCCCAAGGAGGAACAGCGGGCAGAAAGTAGCGTGGTGCTTTGGATTTTTAATTTAAATGGCAGTTTCCTTTAAATAGAATGCTCCTGCCACAGAAAGATTTAAATCACTGACTGAGATCAATTAGCCTGGGAGAGAAGGGAAGTATTTTAATGGTCCTTTGATTGCAGAGGCCACAGAGCTGCACTGGGAGAGAGGAGAGCCCCAGCTCAGCCCAGGCTCTGGGATCTGCTCCCTGCCAGGCTGGGAGGTGATGCCCTTCCAAAATCCACAGTCCCAGGGGTTTCCCCTCTCTCTTCCCAGCACGGTGTGCCCGGGGGCTGCAGGGCCTGGGGTGAATCAGGGCAGAAATGGGGTCAGCGCCGTGGCCAAATGGACGCTGGCCAAGGGATTACAGGAATGTGACAGAGCCCGGGGCCATCTGATGGGAGGGGACACTGTCAGAGCAGGGACAGCTCCTCTCACAGGCTCTGCAGCTGTGACAGACAAAGCTGTTTGCTGTTTGCAGCTCAGCCTGGCTGCAGTGGGATCACCCAGGAGCCCCTCCAAGGGCAGGAACCATCACCAGCTCACTGCACGCTCATCCTCAGCAGGCTGGGAGCTCCAGAGACAGCTGGCACCAGGCAGCATCCCCGGGGCACAGGGCAGGGAGGTGCTGGCACGCTGCAGGTCAAGAGCAGACACAACATCTGGCCCAACATCTGCACAGCAAGCAGGTAAGAGCAGCCAGCCCCATCCCAGCAACCTGCAAAGTTCCTGCACGGACATCTGTGAGCAGCCAGAGGGAAAACAGCACCAAACCCTCCCAGCTCAGGATCCAAGGACACTGCAGAGCTACAGGAGAGGGAAACTTGGCCAGATTTAGCAGGGCTCAGGCCACACCACGGGTGCATTCTGTGTGTGGCCAGCACCAACCCTTCCTGAGGGCACAATTCCCCCAAAAGGGCTCTGGAGCAGCCAGGCAGCACGAGGGATCTCCCAGCTCTGCTGGAATCCCTGAGCAAACCTCACCCCAAAGAGGAGGGACACACACGGTGTTTGTTCCTTCCCAGGAAAATGAAAAGCACGAGAGAACTGAGGTCACTCAGCCATGGTTTGGAGAAGCCTTGATGCAGCACTGAGCACACAGGACCCCTGTGCACTCAAAATTCAAATGGACCCCAATTTTCACAGGTATCAATTGGGGCTCTCCTTACACAGAGAGGCTGCAGAGCTGCAGCACACCTGAGCTCTCCATCCACTCCTGCAGGGATGGACTTTGCTTTGCAAACTGATTTTGCCAGGTGCTGTTACAGGAAACCAGTGGCAAGAACGAGACCCTGGAGCCCTGACTCCAAATTTCCACTGATTCCCCACTCCTGACTGCACTGCACCAAGAGCCAGGAATGGAGATTCCCAGTTTCACAGCCAACAAAGCCACCCTGGGCCCACAGAGCAGCCCCCACTGACTCTGGGTGCTCATAAAGACCCTGCATGGCATCAGCTCCATCAGCAACGTAGGATAAACCCCTGGATAAATCCTGGGGCAAAAGGCAATTCCCTGCCACACTCTGCCGTGCTGCTGCCACTCCACTCAGCTCAGCTGAAGCTGTGGGTCTCTTTCTGGACACAATTTGAGGTGCAGACTGATCAGCCCACCGTGAACCTCCCAGAGCCCAGCTCACTCGCCAGGCTCACGAAATGAAAAAAGAACAAAACACAACATTATCTTCCTGCACGGGAGTGCTCCTCTCTGCAAAGAGGGATTAAGCATGAACCCAGCAAAACTCAGAGAGAGGCAAGGGCAGGCACATCCCCACTCGCTTGCTGCAGAGAGGATGGAAAGGACCCTTCCAAAAACATCTCCCAGCAACAAAAGGTCGCGGATCCATTCAATCCCCGTCATCCTAATAAACCCTGATAACCAAGTGATTACGTGAAAAGCTGTCAAGGGCTGCACTGACCAGAGCAGCCCTCTCACCAGCTTCAAGCAGCTTTGCTGGGGAGGAAAAAAAAACCCTCATAATTCAATCAGCCTGGAAAAGTCTATTCCCCACTGATCCCAAGCGATCAGCCTTCATGTCGAAGGAACATTACACTCAAGTCGCTGAAGATTTTCACTTCTTTTTTTTCTTTTTTTCCTTCCCCTTTTCATTTTTTTAAAGCAGGAATTGAAAGGCAGCAAAGATAAAAACTGTGTTGGTCTGGAACTGGTTCACTCAGGGGAAGGAGGAACACAAATGCTCTTTCTTGAAATGCTGTTTGGAATCCAGCCCCAGAAAGGAACCTGACAATGGTCACCAGTGAAAGGCAGGAGCAGGAGGGGACAATATGGGTGAGATGGGGTTGGAAAAGGTGGGGGAAGGCTCTCAGGCAGCTTCCCCCCTTCTCTCCAGCTCTTGGGAACAACCTGGAACTCAAAGCAGGCTGTGAGGACCCAGCTGCCCGTGGGGCTGGGAAAAATGGAAAGGCACTGGTGGAGAGTTAAGGGTGGTGGGAAATGAAAAACTATTGAGGATGGTGAAGAAAGGAGCAGGGAACAGCAGAGTCACTCACTCTCAGCAAGGCAGTCCATCAGCAGCACGGAGAGGACGTTCACGAGGGACAGCAGCGAAGACATTCCAGGGCTGGGAAGGATCCTCATCCTCTGCACAGGCCCTGGGCCCGGCCGGGCAGGCTCCGGCTCAGCCTGGTCAGCGGCGTCTCCCCAGCCTGGTCAGCACCTGTGGGGCACAAAGGGACACATCTGAGGGGCTGGGCATGGCCAGGGGGTGGGCAGGGGCTGGGCAGGGCCTGGGTGGCCATGGCAGCGCACGGGCCTGCAGGGACACGGGCACCTTCCCTTCCCCAGGGTGGCACTGAGGGGTGGCATTGAGGGGCGGCACTGAGCACCCACCCAGCACCATGGGGTGAGCCCAGCTCGATGGGGTAACCCCATCTCCATGGGTTAAACTCAGCTCTATGGGGTGAGCCCAGCTCTATATATTGAGCCCAGCTCCATGGGCAGAGCTCAGCTCCATGGACCAGCACCATGGGGTGAGCCAAGCTCTATAGGCAGAGCCCAGGTCTATGACTTAAACCCAGCCCCATGGGCAGAGCCCAGCCCATGTTTAACCCATCAGGTTCAGCCCAGGTTTAACCCATCAGGAGTTTAACCCATCAGGTTCAGCCCAGGTTTAACCCATCAGGAGTTTAACCCATCAGGTTCAGCCCAGCTTTAACCCATCAGGAGTTTAACCCATCAGGCTCAGCCCAGCTTTAACCCATCAGGACTTTAACCCATCAGGTTCCCTCCCTCACCAGCACAGGACCCAAGGACCCTCTGAAAGGGAGATTTTTCCACAAAAGCACAGGGCAAAGAAGCAAACCTAAAATGGATTTAATTCCAATACAATACCTCACACATGAAAAACCCAGCAAGGAAGGCAACAAATCCCCCTCAAGAGAGATGCTCCTGCCCAGACAGGCTGTGCTCCCCCACCACAGAGCCAGGTGTCATGGGGGTGTCCCAGAGCCCCTTTTGCACAGCAAACACACACTGGAATTGCTCCAGCAAGGCTGGGGCTGCAGCAGTCTGAGAGCCCCTACCCACTCAGTGCCTCAGTTTCCCCACTCGCAGCACACAGAGGAACTGTGGAGGACAGAATACCTGGAGCAGGGTGTGCCACGGCTGATCCTGGTGGATCAAGCCCACACAGCCTCCACGGGAGGTGAGGGAGATTTTCTGCCCTGGACGTGGCAGAACGTGGCAGCAGGGGCCTCAGCACCAGCCTGCTGCCCTCACCCTGCCAGCACCTTTCCATGGAGACAAGTGCTGCCTCCAAAGGGAGCTCCCTGCCCACAGCTTTACCCTGATCCCAGCGCAAGGCTGGAGCGGCATTAGAGCAGCTCTGTGCTCTCACCCACCACCCCAGTGCTGCGTGTCAGCACTGGGAAATGCTTCCCTCGGTCCCACAGGTGGGATCTGCCCCAGAAGGGCTGAAAATAGAGTGGAGCTGCAGCCACAGCCTCCTGACGGCGTTGGCAGCTCAGAGGTTTCCATCGGGGATAATGGCCAGAGCCGGGCGAGCAGCGCTCAGATCTGACGGATTCCTTCCCGCTATCGCTGCTCCAATTAGAAATCAAACCCAGGGTTTATCACCTTTTGGAGGAGAGCCAGGTAGGAGATATTGTGCAATGATCAAAGGCTTTGAGAGGACTAAGGGGATGGTGAGGCTGTTGAAGCTTTCTGACACACATCAGGGTGGGAGAGCGTCGGGACAGGCAGTGTGAAGGGGCATTTTCATCTTTTTCTGTCCCATTAACTCTCCAGGGCTGAAGTGTGCAGAATTAAAAGAAAAGCCAGGATAAACAAGACGTCCCCATAACGTACTCAGCCCTAAAGAACAACTTTTCAGAGAGAAGCTTTGCACTTTGAGGATTACAAAGCCTCTGCTGTGTGCTCTGTGCTAGCCCAGATCCACCGTGCTTCAGAGCACAAATACTGGAACAAAAAAAAAGGGGAAAAAACCCCCAATCCTATCACTGGGAATCTCTTCAAATGTTTGCTCTAGACACACTCAGAGAAACACAGAGAGGCTCCAGCCAGCCCTAGCTCGGGGTTCACAGGGTTCCAGGGCACAGAACAGCACGTTGGGGTCTCTTTTGTGGCTGTCAGGGGCGAGCAGAGAGTGGGAACAGCGTGAATGGCTGTGATGGGAACTGTTAATTAAAGTGGAGATGTGGCAGCGGTGCCAGCACAGCACAGCACAGGGCACAGAGAGCTGGCCTGCAGCTCCCTGGCTCTCCCTCCTTCACTCACATTCCCACCAGCGAGGCTGGTGCTGCACAGAGCAAGGATGCACCCGATTATTTTAGGGATTAAAATAAAATAAATGTGTATTATTGTTAGGTATTAAATTAAAATAAATATAATAAATAAATATAATAAATAAATAAAATAAAAATGTATTAAAATAAAACCCAACAAACCACGCTGGCTCAGCCACCATTTCAGAAACTCCCGCTTTCCTTTATCAGAGCAGCACCTCCACCCCCACCAGTGCCAAAAATGCCTCCAAACTCCTCCTTGAGCCTCCTGTGCTTCCCCAGACACGGCACCAATGATCTTCCACAGCTGAGAGCAGCCAAGAGAAGCAGCACATCCCCAGAGTCCCCCCAGGATGGAGCTGAATGTCAGGGAAATGTTCAACGTTCTGCCTCCCCCAGAGAGAGGAGCCTGGCAGCGCCACCCTCCCACACCCAGCACGGCTTTTCCTGCCCTGTAATGGGCTCTGAAGGAGAAGGTCTGGAAAAGGGGATCCAGAACAGCTCCAAGACGAAGGGAGGAGATGCCAGAGGGTGACACTTCCACTCCAGCGCTAACGTGCTTCCCCAGCCCCTGCCGGAGACACGGAGTGCTGGCAGAGATATTAGGGCACGTCAGCTTCAATCCAGCAGCTCATCCTTCAGAGCAGCCCCGTGCCTGCACGAGGGACTGCCAGGACAGCAGGACGGGCACCCACCTGGCTCCCCTGCGGACGGGCAGGACAGGCTGGGGCAGAGCCTGCCCTGGAAATGGGAACAGACACAATTCCTGCCCCAGAGCAGATCACCCTGCTGCCACACAGGGAGGCTGAAACCCAGTGGGGAATTGTTCTGATGAAAGCTCCAATCCCAAAGGGCTCTGCCATCCCTGCCCACCCCTCCTCAGGGCTTACCTTGCTCTCTCTGGAGCAGCTTTGCTCACCCCTGCCTGTCCCTGAGCGCCCAGCCAAGCTGCTGGCACCAGCCAAGCCAACATAATGGCACTTTTCCTGTGCTGCTCCACAGAGCTGCAAAATTCACTAAATTCCCTGGCACAGGGTCCCCTGCAACACAAGCAAACCACCTAATAGACCTCAATCCTTGCTAAAGAATGCAATTAAGTGAAGCCATGGCCCCCAGTGGGGTCAGATTTGCGCTAGATACGGTCACATTTCAGGAATAAGATTAATTCTTACAGTAAAGGAGCTCCTGTAAGACATTCATTCCTGTGTGCTGCCTAATCTCCAGCTCTAAGCAAGGCCATGTGTGCAGCCTGTAAGCACAGGGCATTATTAAAAATAATAAAAGTGAGGAGGGTTTGCAAGGAGCAGCTGCTGGGAGGCAGCCAGGAGCCAGGGGAGCGAGGCACAGAGGGTGAAATGCTCCGGAGCACCCACATTTCTTAAGAGCTTAAGTTCCCCTGGGAGTCAAAGGGACTTAAGCTAAGCTGCTAAGATGCTTTTTGAAGATTTTCCCCCCAGCAAGTCCCGTTTCAGAGGGTGCTGGACACCTAACTCCCTTTAAGCTACTTTGGGAATGGAGGGGGTGCTGGAGGAGGGGGTTTGGCTGCCTTGGTGCTCAGGGACCAAGAGAGAAACGCTGCTGGAAGCATTTGAGAGAAATCAGGGAGGGAAATGCTGCTGGAAGCATTTGAGAGAAATCAGGGAGGGAAATGCTGCTGGAAGCATGTGAGAGAAATCAGGGAGGGAAATGCTGCTGGAAGCATTTGAGAGAAATCAGGGAGGGAAATGCTGCTGGAAGCATGTGAGAGAAATCAGGGAGGGAAATGCTGCTGGAAGTATTTGAGAGAAATCAGGGAGGGAAATGCTGCTGGAAGCATGTGAGAGAAATCAGGGAGGGAAATGCTGCTGGAAGTATTTGAGAGAAATCAGGGAGGGAAATGCTGCTGGAAGCATGTGAGAGAAATCAGGGAGGGAAATGCTGCTGGAAGCCACAGTGGCAGACACTGGGATGGGGCAGAACTGTTCACAGGAAGGCAGAATGCTGCAAGGGACATTAAAAATCATATTGGAGACAGGGACACCTTCCTTTAGAGCAGGCTGCTCAGAGATGGCCCTGAACAATCCCAGGGATGGGGAACCATCCACAGCCTCTCATATTTTGCCATATGTTACCTGTTCTTAGCCCCCACGGAGCTGGTAATTGAAACATTTGCTGCGTGGTTGAAAAAAATCCAGCAGGGGAGGAACCCTGCATTCATTTCAATATGACAACTTGGAGAAATAAATCACCAAAAAAAAAAAAAATTCAAAAAAATTAAAGAAATTTTAAAAAAAAAGCACCTGGGCTTCTTTTGTGTTTCACCTGATTGTGTGAGAAGGGCGATTTTAAAGAAATTCTGCGCAAAAAGTTCCAACCAGGGTCTGGGAGATGATTAAATATCTTCATTTGCAGCAGCTGCTGTGGGAGAATTGCTCCCATCAGACACATCAATGGAAGCAAACACCTTGCAGGCAGAGGGCTGCACTGGGGGCTCCTCCTTGCAGCAGCAGCAGCTCCGTTTGTGCTGCACATTAACAGGGGGCACCGGGTCACTCCATTTCCTCCCAGCAACCTCTTGAAAGAGAGAAGGAAAAGCTTTCAGCACAACCACCAGCTCGTCTGGCACCTCCCCTGGGGAGGGCAGAGATGGAATTTGAATTCGCTGCCCCACAGCTCCAGCTTGCCCCTCTGGCCTTGGCAAAGCCAGGGCTGGGACAGGGAGCTGGCACAGGGGCCCACCTGGGCAATGGGGGGGTGCCAAGGTGCAGAGATGGCTCTGGAGCCCTGCAGAGCCCACAGGATGGGTTGGGCTGCACAGGACCACAGAGATCATCCCCTTGTTCCCCTCAAAATCAGGGATGGCACTCAGGGATCGGGGTACCCAGGGTACCCAGAGATGCCCTGGTTCCCCCAAAGGCAGGGATGGCACTCAGGGATCAGGGTACCCAGGGATGCCCTCGTTCCCCTCAAAGGCAGGGATGGCACTCAGGGATCCCCTTGTTCCCCTCGAAATCAGGGATGGCACTCAGGGATCGGGGTACCCAGGGTACCCAGAGATGCTCTCATTCTAAAGGCAGGGATGGCACTCAGGGATCCCCTTGTTCCCCCAAAGGCAGGGATGGCACTCAGGGATTGGGGTTCCCAGGGCTCCAGAGATCCCCTTGTCCCCCCAAAGGCAGGGATGGCACTCAGAGATCAGGGTGCCCAGGGCCCCAGAGATGCCCTCGTTCCCCCAAATCAGGGATGGCACTCAGGGATTGGGGTATCCACCACCCCAGAGATGCCCTCCTTCCCCCAAATCAGGGATGGCACTCAGGGATTGGGGTATCCACCACCCCAGAGATGCCCTTGTTCACCTAAAGGCAGGGATGCCACTCAGAGCTGCCCTGGTTCCCCCAAAGGCAGGGATGGCACTCAGAGATCAGGGTGCCCAGGGCCCCAGAGATGCCCTGGTTGCCCCAAAGGCAGGGATGGCACTCAGGGATCCCCTGGTTCCCCCAAAGGCAGGGATGGCACTCAGGGCATCCCTGGGGTACCCATGGTACCCTTCCAGCCTGGCCTGCAGCACTGCCAGGGACAGTGGGGCAGCCACACTCTGGCTGCTTTAGCTGCCATCTCCACCAGCTGTGCACATCTCAAATCTGCCTGATCCTACCCAAAAAAAAAGGAGGTGATGGAGCATTTCCCTGTCACTGCCCTGCACCCCAAAGCTGCTGGACAGAGTTTCCCCTCTGGGCCTGAATGCAGCTCCCCAAGGCGCTCCTTGCCAGGCCAGGGGCTTGGCAAACACAATTAGAGCAGGCAGCAGAGATCCTTCAGAGTGAAGCACGGCTGTTTATCTATCACCGAGTCACTTAGATCTTAAAAAAATATTTACAAGAAAGAGGCAGAGCATTATCTTCCACGGGGAAACAAACACAGATGGAGGGGGAAAAAAAAAGAGCTTTGATCAGGACTGTCTCGGTCCTATTCGCTGCTTTTCATCCCCAGATCTCCAAGTGCTTGAATATGACAGCATTATCCCTTTTTACAACGTGGGAAACCAGAGGAAACTGCAAACCGGGACAGCTCGCTGTGTTTGCATGTGCACACACACACACAGAGCCTCTCTTTCTCTCCTTTTCTCCCCCTGTGGCATTTCTGCTCCTCCCATGAGTGTGAAGTGCCCAGCACTGTCCCCAGCGGGCACAAGGGACATTCTGGGGCACAGCTGGTGTGGGAGCTCCAAGATTCCCTGCTCCCTGCCCCGTGTGTGATGGCACAGCAAGGGTTAAACCGCGGTCACTGCAGGACAAAGCAGAGGGAGAGCTCAGGGCCGGGCTGGGATGGTCGGGAGGAATTAATTTCACCCTGCAGTGACAGCTGTGACAGGCAGGGATGTGTCAGGAGTGCTCAGCAGGTGCTGCCCAGCACGGACAGGGCACAGGAGGAGGAGGAGGGAAGAAGAAGACAAAGAAGACGAAGACGATGAAGAAGAAGGAGAAGAAGGGGAAGAAGGAGAAGAAGGGGAAGAAGGGGAAGAAGGGGAAGAAGGGGAAGAAGGGGAAGAAGGGGAAGAAGGGGAAGAAGGGGAAGAAGGGGAAGAAGGGGAAGATGGGGAAGATGGGGAAGAAGGGGAAGAAGGGGAAGAAGGGGAAGAAGGGGAAGAATGGGAAGAATGGGAAGAAGGGGAAGAAGGGGAAGAAGGGGAAGAAGCGGAAGATGGGGAAGATGGGGAAGATGGGGAAGAAGGGGAAGAAGGGGAAGAAGGGGAAGAAGGGGAAGAAGGGGAAGAAGGAGAAGAAGGAGAAGAAGGGGAAGAAGGGGAAGAAGGGGAAGAAGGAGACGAAAGCGACGAAGGAGACGATGAAGGAGAAGAAGGAGAAGAAGGAGGAGAAGCAGGAGAAAGAGTAAGAGGAGGAGGCACAGCTCCCCAGTCCAGGCTGCAACCTGCCCTGGGAGGACCCCAAAGGATCCCCTTGCTCAAAATCCAGACAGAAACAACCCCAGAAGCACCAGAGCATCCTCCTGAAGCAGAGCAGAGCAGATGTGGCTCTCTGCAGGGCTGGGCTCTCCTCCAGGATGCACAAAGGGAAGGATCTGATCCAGGCCCCCCATTCTCCTGCCCTTCCACACAAACTCTCCCCATCCTTCAGCACTTCCCAGCAAACCAGCCCAATCTCTGCCCAGCGCCCCTGGGCAGCACAAGCCGTCAGCTGAATTGCCTTGTGGCTCAGGGTAATGCCTCACGTTTCCTTTTCCCTGCCTCTGAGCTTTATTTATTTATTTAGGAAGTCATTCATCATTAGGCCCAGCTCAGCTGCCTGACAGACTGGGAGTTCCTCGGGGCACGGGCTGCATCCCTGTGTGTCTGTGCTGGCAGACTGAAAATGCTGGGAAGGAGCTGCATCCCAGCCCTGTCCTGCAGCTCTGCCAGGGCCACCAACACCACCCTGTGACACTGAGCACTGCTAAACCACCAGCATCCCCCTGCCAGGGCCACCAACACCATCCTGTGACACTGAGCATGGCTAAACCACCAGCATCCCCCTGCCAGGGCCACCAACACCGCCCTGTGACACTGAGCATGGCTAAACCACCAGCATCCCCCTGCCAGGGCCACCAACACTATCTTCTGAAGGGCAGCGCTGCTAAACCATCTCTCTCCCAGGGCCATCAACACCACCCTGTGACACTGAGCATGGCTAAAACCACCAGCATTCCCATCCCAGGGCCTCCAACACCATCTTCTGACACTGAGCACTGCTAAACCACCACCATCTCTCTCCCAGGGCCACCAACACCACCTTGTGACACTGAGCATGGCTAAAACCACCAACATTCCCATCCCAGGGCCACCAACACCATCTTCTGACACTGAGCACTGCTAAACCACCAGCATCCCCCTGCCAGGGCCACCAACACCACCTGGTGAGAGACAGCACTGCTAAACCCCTAACATCTCTCTCCCAGGGCCATCAACACCACCTTGTGACACTGAGCATGGCTAAACCACCAATATCTCCCTGCCAGGGCCACCAACACCATCTTTTGAAGGGCAGCACTGCTAAACCACCAAAATTCCCCTCCCAGGGCCACCAACACCACCCTGTGACACTGAGCACTGCTAAACCACCACCATGAATTCCAGCCCAGCAACACCCCAAGCCAAGAGCCTTGGGAAACACTAAATAAATAAATAAATAAATAAATAAATTCCCTTTTTAAGGCCTGCAGACCTTATGGCCAGCCTTGTCTGCACATCCCTGGGCACCAGGCTGGGGGATGCCATGGGGTTGCTGCAGTGCCCTCTGCTCATCGCTGAAAAAACAAACAGGGAATAAAAGTAGGGAAGCAAACAGGCAAAGTTTCTCCTAATTGCTGTTTGGTGATGAATGGAAATCCTCGTGGCAGCAGCACGGCTGATGAGCCCTTTGCTCTGCTCACGCCCCATGGAACAGGCAGGGCTGTGCCCCAGCGAGGAGGGGACAGAGGAGCAGCCACAAACCCCCCCAGCAAATCCCCCTGCAGGCCTGGAGGGGCTGCTGAGCTGCAGCAAGCAGGATAAAGAGCCCTGTCTTTCTTTGTCCTGGCACAGAGCTGCCTTCATCACCACCCTGCTGATTAGTGACCGGCGAGGAGAGCTAATCAAGGTGATTAGGAAGTGTTCTCCTCCCTGGGCGTTGCTCAGGAGGGCTCAGGGCAGGGTGGCCCCACATCCACAGGCCCAGCAATGCCTTTTGTCCAACGGTGCTGCCGCCAAGCCCCACTCAGAGAGCACTGAGATGTTCCTGGGCCTCCCCTCTGGAGCTCACCACGGCTTCTCCTTCAGCACCCACATGCCAGGAGCTCCAGCCCTGCCAGCCAGCACAGGGGGTTAAATTCCACAAAGAGGATTTGGTTCTGAGCTTGCAAGACAGAAGATGAGCAAATCCCTTCCCTTGCTCTGGCAGGAATCCTGTGTCTCAGACCCACCAGCCAGGGGAGATTAAGAAAGGAGGGGAGAAAGAAAAAAGCCCATCCATCACTTGCTGCTGTGATCTCATCTGAGTTTAAGAGCTAAGCTGGGAGGATGCTGGGTCACTGCTCGGGCTGGTGGAGCCCTGCAGACCTGTGGACACCACAAGAGACTGGACAGAGTCTCAGGCTGCCCTGCTCAAGGTCAGCAGCGGGGTCAGGAGGCCACATCCACGCTCTGTGCTTGCTCTCCTTGATTTAATCCCAGGCTGTCTGTCTGGGGAAGCCTCTGGCTCTTGTCACATCCTTGCAGAGAGCTCCAGCTGCCTCCAGAAATCCCCCTCGTGCACCGAGTGAAGCCCCACAAACCACAGCAACGTGCAGCAACCCTCAGATGCCACAAGCCAGGGGCGCTCCCAAGCCAGGCAGGGCTCTGCTGCCATTCCACCTCCCGTACAAAACGCAAAATTAAGAGGCTGCTAACCAGGCAGAAACTGGGAGTAACACCATCCCCAGAGCACTGCAGCTCCCGCCTGACAGCCTGATCTCACCCAGCTGGTCTGAATGCGTGTTCCTCCCCTTCCCTGCAGCTGCAGAGCCCAGCCCAGAGGTGGCTGCTCCCACTGCCTGGCATCCAGCAGCCCCTGCACAGCCCAGCCACGCATCTGAGCTGCCTTAAAACATTCATAAGCATTTGGAGGCCGGTGCCACCGCTGCTGTAGGAGAGGAGCTTGTGGGAGCACCCTGGGAGAACATCCCCATTACCCAGCACTCAGGAAGCCTCCACCTGCTCGGCACGTCGGTCTGGATTTCACTCCAAAGCAGCAGAAGGGCTCCTCCTGACAAGCTGCTGAGATCATCTCGGGGTCTTGGTGGCAGTCAATCAGCAGCAGGATCAGCAGGACGAGGCTGGCTGAGCGATGTTTTTGCAGGGCCATGAATTAAACATGCAATAATATTTCCTGGCCGGGCGAGGAGCATCCCCAGGCCACGGGGATGTGTGTGCTCCATCTCCAGCAGGGCACTGCCTCCCAACAGCACATTCCTCTCCTCTTGCTCATCAGGAGCTTCTCAAGGCTCAGATCCTCAGCCAGGCCTTGGACTGGTCCACCTTTGGGGCACTGAGCCAAGCAGGAGCTGCTCCAACAGCAAATCTCTCCTTGGACAGGCAGAAGCCACCATATTGCACAAAATGGCTTCATTGTCACTGCACCATCTGGAGCCGCCAGGAAATTCAACTTTTTTTTTTGTCCCCATCAATTAGCAAAGGGAGAAATCTGCTGTCCCCTGAAAGGCAAAACTTCCACCTTTCTGCTGGGGAGCTGAGCCCCTCTCCAGCACTTTTGGGATTTATAACACCCTGTCCCAAACCCTCTCTTGTTTTTGGGAGCTGAGCCACAGCCTCCCCTCAGAATCCCAGACTGGTTTGGCTTGGAAGGGACCTTAAAGACCCTCCTGTTCCCATCCCCTGCCATAGCTCCACCAGAAGGTGCAACCACCCCAGCTCAGGCTGTTGGCAGCACTCAGGGGTTCCCACCTTGCTGGAGAGCAAGAATTTGCTGTGGTTAAACTTCCTAAAACCAGAAAAGATTAAAAACCTCCATTTTTCCATTAAAAACCGCCAACCTTTTCACCAGAAGCTGGGCATGGCGGGGATGATCCAGAGGGTGTTGGGAGCACCGGGGATGATCCAGAGGGTGTTGGGAGCACCAGGGATGGGCACAGGCCAGGGATGGGCACAGCCCAGGGATGGGAACACCACCACTGCAGTTTTTAGGAAGGCCAGGCATGCCTCTGCCTCCCAACGACTCCCAAACACACTTGGGCCAGCCAGAGGGACTAATTGACCTTCCAACCTCCCTTCTGCCGTTGCTTGCTGTGGTTTTACAACCTCTCTAAACGGTTCATTTATCCTGAGTGAATTCCTGCTGCATCCTGCTCATCAGCCAGCTGTGAGCACCTCGCCCGTGTGAGGGCAAAGCTGCTGCGGGTTCATGGATGGAGCCGGCACAGGGAAGAAAGCAGGGGGTGGGGAGAACCCCAAACAACTCTTGCAGAAAGAATATTAACGAGAAGCATCTTAAACCCCTCAACTTCAGGGCTGTTTACTGGCCTGAATTAAGGCCAGGCCCTGCAGGTGATACCTCGTGGCCAGGCTGCTCTTGCCTGGAAGGGGTCAGTGATTCCAGCAACAAGGACACCAATTAAAGCTTTTAATGAAGCGAGCCCAGGACCTTGCAGAGCCCTGAGCAGCCTCTGCCCAGAGCTCTCTCTCTGCTAATAACCCTGGGCTGGGCTGAGCGATGGGTGCTGGGCTGCCTGAAATATTGATGGCAATCAAGGATCGCTTCTTTCCTGCCCCTAATGAAGCCCCCACACGCTCCCTGCATGCCTGCCACAGACCAGTCTCCTCCCAGTGCCTCCAAGAGCTCCAGCACAGCTCTGGAGCAGCGGGGCAGGCTGCCAGGGAGGGATTGGAGTTTGTTTTTAAAGCCTCCCCCCAGCCCTTTCCCACTACAGCCTCGGCTCGAGTTCTCTCGTTAATCTAATTGTTCTCCTAATGAAGATCTGCAATTCCTCAAACATTAATTACCAACGGCAGCAGCAGCAGCAGCTGTGGAACAAGAGCTCCCTGTTCCTAATAATATGCTTCACACTTTCGCCTGCCACAGCTCAATTTAGCTTTGCGTGATTTGGCTGGGGGCAGATAAATCACATTCCAGCTATGGGGCTCAGCAGACAAACCCAGGAGGAGGCAGAGCCCTCCCCACACCCTGGGGCATGGCAGGTCCTCAGCTGGCTCCAAAAATCCCTGGGTTATTCCACCTGCAGCTCTGCCATGGCACCGTCCCCATCCTGCAGCTCTGGGCAGGTGCAAAGGGCTGGGCCAGGCAGGGAGGGAGGCAGAGGGGCTGAAAACCCATCCCCATCACATCCCCATCCTCATCCCAATTCCATCCCATCCCATCCCTATCCTATCCCTATCCTATCCCCATCCTCATCCCAATTCCATTTCAATTTCCATTCCCATCCCATCCCTATCCCCATTCCCATACCCATCCCCATTCCATTCCCATCCTATCCCCATCCCTATCCCCATCCCCATCCCAATTCCATTTCCATTCCCATCCCATCCCCATCTCATCCTGTCCCCATTCCATTCCATTCCATTCCATTCCATTCCATTCCATTCCATTCCCATCCTGTTCCCATCCCAATTCCATTTCCATTCCCATCCCATCCCCATCTTATCCTGTCCCCATCCCCATCTCATTCCATTCCATCCCATCCTATCCCTATCCTCATCTCATTCCATCCCATCCCATCCCTATCCTATCCCCATCCTCATCCCAATTCCATTTCAATTTCCATTCCCATCCCATCCCTATCCCCATTCCAATCCCCATCTCATCTCTATCCCATCCCTATCCCCATTCCATTCCATTCCATTCCATTCCATTCCATTCCATTCCATTCCATTCCATTCCATTCCATTCCATCCCCATCCCAATTCCATTTCCATTTTCATTTCCATTCCCATCCCATCCCCATCCCCATCCCATTCCATTCCATTCCCATCCCAATTCCATTTCCATTCCCATCCCATCCCCATCTCATCCTGTCCCCATCCCCATCTCATTCCATTCCACCCCATCCCCATCCCCTCAGCAGCACAAATGCACCAGGAGGAGGTAAAAGCAGGGCAGGGGAGGAACAAACAGCTCTGGCATCAGGGATGAGTCAGGGCATGGAGGAGGACAGAGGAGGGAGAGCAAAGCTCCAGCCCATGATTTGTTTCACTCTCAGTAAAATGGAGCAGAAGTGAAGGGGAAGGTTGGTGGGAATGGTGGAACTCAAGCAGGACCAAAGCTGGGGCTGCCCCTGGATCCCCAAGGCCAGGATGGAAGGGCTTGGAGCAGCCTGGGACAGTGTGAATGGTCCCTGCCCATGGGATGGGGTAGAATGGTAGAACGGGATGGGGTCTGAGGTCCTGCCAAGCCAAACCACTCTGCGACCCCATGATTTTGGGGGCTGGCTGATCTATTCCACACCCCTGCTCCACTGAGATCCATAACACAGAAATGGAAAATCACCGCCCGTGTTCACTGAGGCCAGCCCCTTCCACCCCTCATCCCTGCAGCCCAAGGGCACGAGGGGCAGTGGGGAGGGAGCTGTGCCCAGGCAGAGCTGCCAGGCAGGTCCCACCTCACACAAGAGGCTCAGAACCTCTTTTGGGCTGGGAGGAGCAGCTGGAAGGAGAGCAGCCAGGAAAGGCTGTGGCAGCCCCTCTCGCCAGCACTGCACAGCCAAAAATACACGAGGGGAACAAAACAACGCGCACACACACACACAAAAAAAGCCCACAAGAGTTTTCAATGACAAAAGCAAACAAATAGATTTGTGAATAAATATTGATTTGACAGGAAGTGAGACAAACCCTTCCAAAAGCACTCTCTGGCACTGGCTCCCTCTGCCAGCACAATGAGCAGTCCTCATCATTTCCTGGGTGCCTTTGCATGGTTGGCAGCTTCAGCTGCTCTGAATGGTTTTGGGTTGTGGGGGATTTTGGTGTCCCCTGTGCCTGGAGCACCTTGAGAGATGCCCAGAAATAAATGCACAGCCTGAGGAGCCAGTGCTGGGCAAAGCGAGCAGCACAATGAGCAAAAATCCCCACTATTCACCCCAATCCCTCTGCTGGGGTGGCCCTTAATTCCCTCCAGCACTACAGGCCCAGCTTGGTCTAAAGGAGTGAGACAAAACTGAGTTAGGCAAAAGGAGTTGGGCTCCCTTCAGCCAAAGCTCAGGGCTGAGTCAGACCCACAGTCGCAGGGGCAGGGTTTGCTCCTTCCCTCGCTTCTTCCTGACCACAACCACATCTGCACACTCCCTGATCCTCCCCAGACACACACACGGGGCCCTTTCATGCTGGAAAAGCCCCAGAGCCCGGCTGCTCTGCACTGACGTGCCCGTGCAGGGAATTCCAGCTCCTGGCTCCCACCACAAAGCAGGCGTGGCTGGGGGAGATGGGCACTGGTTCCTCCGTGGCACCACTGGGACGCTGGGCGAGGCTCAGACCCACGGACCTGCCCCTGCCCTGCCCTGCAGAACCTTTGTGGCACCTTGGTGAACATCCTGCTGAGCCCACACTGCCTCCTGCAGCCCCCCAGGGCCACAGAGGGGCAGCAGAAAGCACCAGGACCAGCACTGCTCATATTTGGGTGTTTCCCACTCAATTCCCAGCCTTGCTCTGCTGGTGGAATCCAATGAGGGACCAAGGAGGCAGATTTCACCTGGTTCACCCCCAGAACCACCACGAGGAGATCTCAGGTCATTGAGACCTGAGGCCCTTCACAGTGCTGGGAGGAAGCAATCAAAGGAAAAACCCTTTTCTGGAGGCAGGTGCAGGGGAAAAAAAAAAGAGGTTTTTGGTGCAGGATCCATGCTGAGATGCTCAGGCCAGAACCAGGTGTGAGCCCAGTGCCTGGGGAGCTCTGGGATGCAGCACCTCCACCTTGGCCAGGTGTATCTCCAGCCAGTGTGCCAGTGGGGATGGGATGGGAAAAGGATGAGGATGGGGATGGGATGGGAAAAGGATGGGATGGGGATGGGATTGAGGATGGGATGGGATGGGGATTGGGATGGGATGAGATTGAGGTGGGGATGGGGATTGGGATGGGATGGGGATGAGATAGGATGGAATGAGATTGAGATGGGGATGGGAAAAGGATGGAGATGCGGATAGGATGGGGATGGGATCGGGATTGGGATGGGATGAGATTGAGATGGGAATGGGGATGGGGATTGGGATGGGATGGGGATGGGATGGGATGGAATGATATTGAGATGGGGATGGGAAAAGGATGGAGATGGGGATAGGAGGAGATGGGATAGGGATGGGATGAGATTGAGACGGGAATGGGGATGGGATGTGGATGAGACACTGGCTGGAGATACGCCTTGTCCAGGATGGAGGTGCTGCATCCCAGAGCTCCCCAGGCACTGAGCACACACGTGATTCTAGCCTGAGCACCTCAGCATGGACGCTCCAAAAAAGGGTTTTTCTTTGTTTGCTCCCTCCCAGCACAGGAACCCCAGCCCGCCGCTTTCCTGCTCATTTCGTTTTCAATGAGTGAATTAGCAGGCAGCCAGCTGACTTGAACATCCCCTTATCTCTGCACCAAGCTCGCTGCCGAGGATTTGCATAATTTTAATCTTTCCCACCAATGAGCATGAAAAAATGAGTTTTCCACTATTTTATCTCCTATTTGTGTTCAATAAACAGAGCTGGCGGCTCTGCTCCGGGGGTTCACACTGGGAACAGCGAGGAAGAGGAGGGGGAAGTTCCCATCTCCAGCACTCAGCCACGTCAAGGGTTAAACCAGAGGGGGAAGGCTCTGCAAAACTGCTCCACAAGCTGCAGCTGGAGATGGGTTTGAAACCCAAATTTCCTCATTCAATCCCAGCTGTTTTCTCCAGAGTCCCTCTCCTATCCCCCAGCTCCAGCTGTCCCTCCCATCACCAGGACCTTTGGTTTCCCTTCCAAAGCAAAGAGTTTGCTGGACTCACCCCAAGTGCAAAGCTGCAGATCCCAGGAACATCAGGGCTCCAGGGATGGGGCGGGAAGAGCTTGGAAAAGCGAGGTCCCACCTGGAGGAGCCTCCTTGTGCAATCACAGGAGCCATGCAAATGCAGGGACACGCGGAAAGCTGCCAACGCAGGGCTCCAGGGCTTTTGTTTTTAATTAAATGCTTTAAAAGAAAAGCACACCCCAAATATCTCAGCTTGTCTGTATTGAAATAAGGCACTAAAAAGAGAATGGCGCTGCTGCACTCTTTAAGACATTATTTTGGGCAGCACACAGAGGCAAGGCAGGCTTGGTGTGGATTACAGCTGGGAATCAAGGAAAGGGAAATGCAGAGAAAGCTGAGGCTCTCCCTGCTGGTTCCCACTCACAAACAGAGTGCAAGGTACAAATGTGGAAACACTTTTTAAATGTCTTTCCTCCCTATGGAGCCACGTGCAGGTCAGGGCACACCCCAGCCAAAGGCAGGGGCACATCTCCACCACCTCCAGAAAACCTGGGCTGGCTACTGCACCCAGGTGCTGCAAAATGTGGAATATGTAAAATTCTCTTAAGTCAGAATGTTCTTTGATGTTTGGCCTTTGTATGCTTTCAAGCCTAATCAGCAAAAAAAAGGGAGATTTAATCCACGAAACAGAGTAACAAACAAGCTCTAAGTGATATCCAGGTGTTAAAAAAACTAATTACTTGCTGGTAGAATTGCCTTGTTAAAGTTTAGGGCTGGACATGCTCCTCATGATCTCAGAGCTAGAGGGAGGTTAACAAAGCTTGGAAAGGAGGATGTACCACTGATAATGGATGCAAAGAATGCAGAATTTACAGGCCACAAGGACATCTGGCAGCACTCCAAAGATAATGAAGGAACTAATAAAGCCAAGTCAGCAATTGTGCTGCAATCAGCTCCAAGTGGGTAAAGGGGAATTCTGGCAGGGGCAAACCACGACCATGATTTTCGTGGGCATCTCAGGGAGGGCCCAAGGGCTGGTTTGCCCCAAAATGCAGGGATTAATGGCAGCGGGGTGACTCCCAGGGCTGGTCCCCTCCTTCCTGGGGCTGTGGAGCACCACGGAGAGGACAGAACATGGGGTGCAATGTTAATTCCAGCAGCTCCAAGGAGCCCATTCCTGCCTCTCCTCCCACTGATCCTGCCCCCACGCAGCCTCTGCCACCACCCATCTGCACCCAGAGGTGCAATTACCTCTCCAGTTGTGCTTAGGAACCGTGTAATCTTCCAGACCAAGAACGTAATTAAAGAGTCCGAGTGCTCCGGGATGGAGAGACCTCGCTCCTGCCACCACTTTGATCTTCTCTAAAAATTCCCCAGAACAGCAGCCCCGTGCCAGGGCCAGCTCAGAGCCCTGCAGTGCTGGGTGCCCCACCAAGTCAATGCCCCCAAATGCCCCCAAATGCCCCAGGAAGGGTTTTCCCCCCTGGGAACCAGCCCTGCTGCCCCTGGGGTTCCCCGGGGGTCGCCTGTGCCAGGAAAGGTTAATTCAGATTTAACTCTAATGCGCTTTATCTAACCAATTTTAAAGCCTTGGGTAGACAGACTAATTGGGAATTAAGGGGCTTTGATGAGCGCTGCTCTCCCAGCAGAACCAATGTGGAGCTGCACCCAGTTCATGCCAGACAAATCCAGCTTCCAGGGGGGATGGAGAGGCACGGGGAAATGGAAAATTGCACAAGGGAATATCAGAACCCAAAGAGTTTTCCCCAGAAAAGGAGGTGGAGGGACAAGAACAATAACAGGGAGCAGGCAGAGGGAAAAGAGAAAAGCAAAACCCAACTCCGAAAGAGCCCTGGGGAAGAGCCACTCGCCCAGACTTGCTGTAATTACACTCCTACTGTGGGTACAAAGCTCCTGCCTTGGCCCTCTCATAAAGCTGCAAGAAGGGAGGTGAAAGAAATATTTTTTAAAAAAAAAAATATATCCCGAAGGGTCAAAACAACCTTTTAACTTGTCAACTAACAAGTTCAAACAGGACTGCAAGCGCTGCTTTCCATAGCTCCCAGGGAGACACATCCAGAGCAGCAGAGCTCAGGTCCTCAAACCCTTCCAGCTTCTCTGAGAGCCAGAAAAACCAAGGTAAAGGTACTGGAAATGGACACCAAAACCACTTGGACCCCAAAACCACTTCCCAGCAGAGGCAGCAGCCTGGGCACTGGGATGCAGCACTGTGCTGGTGCTCACAGGGGTCTGACGATGAGGAAGAGATGAGGATCTGGCTCCGTGTTTCAGAAGGCTTGATTAATTATTTTAAGATATATATTACATTAAAACTATACTAAAAGAATAGAAGAAAAGGTTTCATCTCAGAAGGCTGGCTAAGAATAGAAAAAGAAGGAATGATAACAAAGGTTTGTGGTTCAGACAGAGAGTCCAAGCCAGCTGACTGTGAGTGGCCATTAATTAGAAACAACCACATGAGACCAATCACAGATGCACCTGTTGCATTAACAGCAGATAATCAATGTTTGCATTTTGTTCCTGAGGCCTCTCAGCCTCTCAGGAAGAAAAAATCCTAAGGAAAGGGTTTTTAATGAAAAGATGTCTGTGACACAGCACAAGAGCCATGAGCTGCAGCCCAGCTCCATCACCCACATCCTTCCCTGCTGCCTTCCAGCACACAAGTTTCCACATCCTTCCCTGTAATTAAACCCTTCCCTGCCAGCACAGATCCATGGCCCATTCCCTCTTCCCTTTTCCCTCTTACCTTTGCAAATGGTTCAGCCAAACCCAAGCAAATCCCCAAGAAAAAACATTATTTTATTTCATTTTATTTTGGAGCCCTGCTCCATGCAAACCCAGGGCTGGCACAGCTTTAGCCTGAGCTTGTCTGGGCATTGCCCAGCAGCCAAAGCACAGATGGAGCTCCCACGAGGGAAGGAAAAGCCAAGGGACCCCACAAGTTCTGCCCTCACTTGTTGTTTTACAGGGAAATTTAAGTCTGCTTTGATAGAACCTTCTCCTCCTGGGGCTGCTCAGCCCATACAGAGCCTGCAAGTAACCAGGGAGGAAACAAAAGCAGCATCCACAAAGCTTCTGGTGCTTATTTCAGTAAATCCAAACCTTCCTCAGCTCCCCTTGGCTGCCTGTGCCAGGTCTGGACACCATCCATGCCGCCCCAGTGTGAAAACAGGGGCACAAAACTTCCAAAAAACTCACTTTTATTGCTTGAAGTGCTGGCCTGGGGGATGTCCTGATGGGGTTCCAGCACAGCTCAGGCTAGATGCTCCTCTTCCCTTGACTTTCAGGCTATTTGATGTGCCCAGTGCACTCCTTCCCAGCCAGAATCCACCTGAGGAAGGACCAAAGGGGTCTGGAGGTGCCCTGGTGGGGCTGAGCCCCTGCTCTGTCCCTGCACCCCTTCGGAGCAGAGCTGTAAAATCTGGGATTGGCTTCACAGGTCTGCCCCTGGTGCATCTGTGGGGACACATGTGCAGCACAGCCCAGGACAAAGCTGATTTTCAGGTTCTGAAGGGATCAGAGGAATGCTCCCACGAGGGCTTTCCTCAGCTTGGTCTCTGTGTTTTTCTTCTTTGGCTCCTTGCGCAATATTTACAAGGGGAAAAAAGGTGTCTGAAGCAGCAGCTTATAAACACAAGCATTTTTGTAAATCCTCCTCCCACTTCCAAGATTGTATCAACAAAAGAAAAGAGGAGGCAGAAAAAAAAAAAAAAAAAAAAACAACCCAAAAACATAAATAGGAGTTTCACATTGACAGAGTCTCTTTGAACAACTTTCAAAGAGCTCCAGTACCTGTTCTCCCATTTGATTTTGGCTTTTTTCAGAATATCTACAGCGTGTTCCTCCACGTACCAAAGGAATCCACCAGCCCAGGTCCCTTTTCTGAGCTGGAAGAGAACAGCCCTGGCTCAGCAGCTCTCCCAGGACTGGCAGGGTTTGGGCAGTCCAGGACAGCCAGAGGGAATTCCTGAATTCCAACACCACTGGAGCTTGTTGCTCTGGCCATTATTGATATTTGCCACTCCCAACTTGTGCCAACATCACAGCAGAAGATGGAGGCCAAGAAGAAGAAGAAGGAGAAAGGCTGGACACACCCAGTTCCCTCCATCTTGCCTCCTGAACCTCCATACCAAAAACCCCAAAATCTACTTTTCCACCCCGTGATAACTTCCCTAATATTCTACCTAAAATGTTGTGGCTTGCAGATCTTCATCTAAGGTTGGTAACTTGCTCCATGGGTCATAATCAACCCCACAGGTATTTTGGGCTCCTGTCAGGGTCTCTGAGCCCCCTGGCAGGGTCTGGGTTGCTCAGGACAGACAGAGGGATGTCCTGGCGCCTGACACAGGGTGAGGAGGGAAGGGAAAAGATCAGGACCCAGCAGTCCCAGGAAGCACTGCTGGACCAGGGTATTTCCATCACACACCATGCCAGCCCATGAGAACCAAATCCCCACTTCACCCTTCCCACGCTGCCCAAACCTCTCTGCCTCAGTTTCCTCCCCTGCTCAGTGACTAGAAGATGCTGAAGAGCTTTTTAACACCACCAAGTACCTAATTCACTGAAGATGATTAAGTGCCTTAAAGATTTCTGAAGGAGCCGCTATAGGAAGGCATTAATTTAAATATCTAGTGGCACAGAACATAATGCCAGGCAGATTTCCTTCCATTCTTTTATAACAGCTTAATAATCCTCAAAATAGTTTCATTGTTAACACTCCTGTTGTGTATTTTATTAGGGCTTTTTAAACGGCAAAGTAAGGTAAACACTCCACATTTCTCTAACACCTACCAAAGAGCTTCTGAGAGAGAATCACTTAAATCTTCACGAACGCCGCGTGGGGGGACCAGCCCTGAGCATCATCCCCTTTTCATGGAAAATCCTCTTTTCACCCAGGATCCTGGGAGGCTGCAGGGCAGCAGGAGGCTGGGTTCTTCCCCCAAATTCCAGCAGTTATTGCCTCCTTCTCTGCCCACAAAAGCAGCAGCACACCAGGTACACCTTGCTGGCAGGGCAAGGGCACAGCAAGTTATTTATCCTTTAAACCATGGAAAGCCTGGGGGTGTTAAAGCCTGTCCAGACCCACAGAAAGCAAAGTGCACATGTCCTCTCCTTGATGCCTGGCACTGTTTGCCATCCTCTAAGCCCTGCTGCATCCCCTGGGGAGCCCACAGCACTCGTTATCTCCATCCCAAAAATGCAAAATGGAGCCATGGAACACCCTGAGCTGAGAGGGACCCACAGAGACCACCCAGCCCCAACCCCTGGCCCTGCTCAGCCCCAACAATCCCACCCTGGGCATCCCTGGGATGTGTCCAAACACCCCTGGAGCAGAGCTGCACCAATGCTGTGGCTGGACAGGTGTGGGAGATGTTCAATCTGCAGATAAATCTCAGCTGGAGATAGGGAAAAAAAAAACCCAACAAACAAACAGGTTTGGTTAAAAAATAAGAAAAATGAAACAAAGTTTTCTAAGGTCTACAGTGAAAACCACCCTCCCCTCCAAGAAAATACACAGAAAGGAAAATGCAGGATCAGCCAGAGTTGCTGATGGAGAGGCCCCGGGGTATAGTCAGCTATTGAAGTTTTGCAACATAAAGCCTAAATTATTTATTATTATTATATTTTTTTCCTAGAAAAAGAGAGGAACAAAGCATCTCCCTCCTCAAAAGTTAACAACTGCGCGACATCATCTCCACATTGTCTCCCTGTTTTATCACCACAGCACAGCGCCGAGCAGATTCCACCCCGGGGCAGGCACAAAACCACAGGGCCACGGTTTCTAATTATACCCTCTATTCTCAGGGAAATGGTTTATTTATTAGCTCTTTGAGCTTCCCTTTCATTCATCCTCAGCCCCAGTCCCGGCAGCGAGGGGCTCTCGACAAGAGGAAATTTATTAGGTTTTCTCCTTTTCTCCCTCTCCACCTTCCCTGCTCTCCCACCCAGGCTCTCCCTCCTCTCCCCACTCAGCCTCATCACTTTTAATTCAATAACTTGCAGTATAATTACTCCGTAATAACACCATTATCTTAACATTTACTCAGCAGCTGTGATCCCCTTACAGCGAGGCGAGGAGGGAGAGGAGAGGGGATCCTCTGGGGACAGCGATGGAGAGGGGCCAAAAATCCAAAATTCCCCTCCCTGGCTGAGCCAGGGAGAAAGGGGCAGTGCTGGGGGGGGTGTGATATTTATACAAGATATGCATTTATATAAGATATTTAAACAAACAAGGCCAGCCCCTCAATTCCATCTCCTCTCCTCAGCATCTGAACCAAGCTCTGCAGTGATGGGGAAACCTCTCAAACCCACACTGAGCTCCCAAAAAACTCCTAGGGTCAGGGAAACAGGGGTGGACAAGAGGGAAAGAGCCACTGGGGGATAGAATTGTGCTTTCTGCAGTAACAAAGAGCAGCACCTCCTGCAAAGCCACCTCTTTAAGCACAAATATCAACCACCCATCCATTACCCCAGCCACTGCTGCCTGCAAAACTGGGTTTAATTTTTACTCCAGAAACCCTGCAGAAAATGGTTTTCACATCCCACAACAGCACATCTGGCAAATAGGGTAAGAAATTCTTCTAAAGCCAGACACTAAAACTCCAATAACTTGTGCAGCAAATGAGGCAGAGAACAGCCCATTTAGTAGCAGCCAAGCCCAGCTCCCAGCCTGCCTAGAAAGGCAGAATTTCACCCACAAGCTTCACCCAGGCCTGACGGGGAGCTCAGGTGCTGGCACCTCCTGCCTCCCTCGCTGCGGTTTGATTCTCTGAGATATTTAAACAAACAAGCCCACTGCATATTTAGGCAGAAATGTTCCTACATGCACCATTGAAAAAGCAAGTTACTACAGCCCCTGCTGAAGGCAGTGGGAGTTTGAAGCCTGCAAGGTGAGGTCAGAGATATCAGATCCCAAAATCACACCCGAAACTGAGCGCAAATGCCAGCGCTGAGGGAGAATTCCCACTCAGATGTGTCTGTTTCACACACAGAGGGGTAAACACCGTTTATTTTGATCGATTATCCATCGCGTGATGCGGAGCTGTAATTCCATCAAGCCATCAAAGCCATTTGGCAATTACACATATCACGGCAGGAACGTGCAGGAGTTTTGCCGTGTGAAACCCAAAATGGCATTTCCTCACTTTCCATTGCTGCACACTGGCTTGTTTTTTTCAATAACGCACAAGCAGATTATTTTGCTTTTCAAATTTGTTTACATGCCTCTCATACCCCAATTCACTGGGTATGCCAAAGCCAGATCCCATCAGCATTAATCAGACATTTTACGCCGTCCTCCCCTCCACAGGAAATTTCCAAAGCAAGCTCAGAGTGAAACGCAGGCTGTGACGAAAATCACACCCCTGCCACCACAGCCCAGCCCCCTGGAAACGGCTGAAAATCAGCAAAACCCAGCCCTTGTGTCACTCGTGTGGAAAAGGAGACTTCCCACTCGCAGGGATGCTACAGGGAGCTCTTGCCACAGCTCAGGTTTCATTATTTATAATATTATATAAACCCCGTGCTACTGAATAGATTTTGTGCACAGACATGATTATATGCGTGTGCATTATCGTAATTAAACTCACAGTAAAGGGAATCAGATGGTTCATGATGCATTACCTAGAAACTGTCGCTGAGTTTTTACACCTATTTAGTTTGAGTTCAGTAGAAGTGACAGCCCCCAGCTCTGGGACACTCCCAATGGCAGCAGCTGCTCTGCAGGCTCAGATTCCTGAACATTCCCTCCTTACTCCTCTCCTGCAGGAGCTGGGCAGAGGAAAACCCTCACAGAGCTTCCTCAAGCCCATCCTCTCCAGCCCAGAACAGGAGCAATTCCCAAAATCTGGGCAAAAAAAGCAGCAAATGTGGAGCCCCGCTGGTGTCAGTGGGCTCGGGCTCAGCTGCAAACACATGGAAGAGAAAAATCATTCGGGATTTGCAAGAGGTGATGGCAAAATTATCCCTACCTGTGATGGGAGCAGATTTCATTTGCTCCTCTGCTCTCCCAGCCCAGCAAGGAACTGCCCAGGCAGAACTCCACTCAACTCGCTGGGACTATTTGCCTTTGGTGGTTTTCTTTCTTTAAAGATAAAAATAAATCCAAGCACTTGGCTTGAATTGTGGGCCCTAAATCAGTATCCATAATCTGACTTTTAGAGTTTTTGGGGGAGAAAAAAAAAAGGGAAAGGAAAAGCCATTCTGAGCTGTGGGCTGAAATGCCACCCAAGATAAACCAAAAAAGCACTAAACATTGAGCCATTAAGTGAGAGAAGACTACAACTTTGATGTGACACTTGGCTGTTTGCTGGCACTGTAAACTATTGCACACTAAAAAAGTTTGTTAAACGCTCCATAAACTTTAACACATTGCTGAAACACTTTGAACTGAGGATTTTATTTGGTTATCCACAAACCACGCTTGGTTACAGGCAAGGAACAGCAAATGCAGATTTTTCTCAAAAAAAAAAAATTTTCTTTCACTTGGAAACAGTGAAATGAATACATGTAGATTTTAGGAATTTGTAAGAAGGCACCCACATTTGGAATTTGTAAGATTTAGGAATTTGTAAGAACGTCTGTGTTAGGAGAGCCAAAGCCTCAAACAGGGATTGAGGGTTTATGGGGTTCCTCTCTTTTCAGTACCCCAACCTTTATATTTTTAGGAATAACAAGTCCTGGACATCAAGCAGAGCCAGGAGAATGGGGAAGCACTAGAAGAGTTCTGCAAATCATGAGGAAAACAGCACAGTGGAGTCCACACTTCACCTTTTCTGTGGGTTTGCCTAAACTTGCATTTCCAGAGCAATTCCAGATCTAAACCAGAGTACAGCCAAGAAGCAAAACTAATCTTAAAATAAAAATAAACCTCCAGTTTTAATATTAATGGTTATTCCTTGCCACAAATAAAAATGTATCTTTCTCCTGACTCTGACATTTTCTTCCCCAAAGCAGGAGGGAAGGAAATCAACTCCCCAGAGTGGCAGCAAGGTGTGAAGCACGAGTCACCTACTCCCATCACCTTGAATCCACTGAAATTTCACAAATTTCACACTGGACCTGAGACACCTTCCAAAGGAATGTTTTGCCCAACAAAACTTGCTGAAAACCTTAAAATTCCCCACCTGTCTTAAGCATCACTGGCTTTGCATAAAAACTAAAGCCACTTTTAGCATCTTCCCTCTTCAGCCCAATGGAAAGCGTGCCCTGCTTGGGGACAGGGATTGATTTGGATCTCTCCATCCCAAAGACAGACTGGGATTGGCACCAAACCCACCTGTGCTGGCACAGGGGGCACAAAGGGACAGCCACATCCTCCTGGCACAGGGGCTGCCGCAATTTCCTCGTGGTTTACAAGGAGTTGTTACGGCGGAGAAGCGCGGACAGAGTTTCATTCTGAATCACAACAGCACCCGGGGCTAAATCACTCAGAGGACGGGATTTACACATCCCCACCTCTCAGGGCAGTGCATAAAGCAGGTTTGGGGCCATCACTCACGGGGGATATTGCTCTGGAGCTGCTGTCAGAGGTGTTTCATGGCCCACGAACGGCGCTCCACCCTCAGAGAGAAATGGACTCGAGGTAACGGAGTGCGATTCCTTCCCTGCAGGCACAGCCCTGCCACCATCAAACACGTCAGGCTGCAGGCTCTGGTGATTCATCGAGTCCTGCAGCACCCAAAAAAGCAGAGCTTAGAGGAATTACCTGTCTGGGTGAAGCTTCTCCTTGATCCAAGCCAGCACTGCTTGGCACAGAGCTGGCACAGAGGAGAACGTGCCCATGGCTTGCTGTGCCATTCAAGTATCAAATCTAGAAATGCTGGAGAATTCCTAGATTCTCCAGCGTTAAATAAAATAACAAAATAAATAATAAATAATAATAAAATAAAAATAAAAATTAATAAAATAAATCATAAATAATGATAACATAATAAAATAAATAATAAATAATAATAACTAATAAAATATAATAAAATAGTAATAAATTTATATAAATATATAATGTTTATAAATAATATTATATATTTATAATACAAAATATATTATTATAATTCTATAATAATATAGAATATATTATATTACATACTGTACTATATACTATATAATGTATAATACATAATATATTATCTATTATCTATTATCTATTATCTATTGTAATAATTATATATTCATAATAATAGGAAATATTTATAAATAATATAAATTTTATATAATATATGAAATAAAAATAATAAATATAATAATAAATAATAAAATTAAAATATAAATAACCACGTTTTTCTCTCCTCCACACATACTCAGTGCTCCAGGAACAAGGCGTGGATGGCACCAGAGCACTCCCAGAACAGGACTCACTGCAAAACCAGAGCCCTTCTCCAGCAGGACAGAACCCAGCTGGGCAGCCTGGAGCTCTGCAGCTCCTTTCCAGCCCCAGCCATTGTGTGCCACTGATTTTCCCTCCCTCCCCAATTCATGCTTGGGGCTCCGGCCTTCAGCTCCAGAGCAAACACCAGGTCTTGGTTAGTGACATAATCCCCTGAATCCCAGCAGCTCCCATTTCACAGGACACAGCTGTTCACTTCCCTGCACGCATTTTTACAGTCACTTCTTCCCTCCTTCCCCCCCTCCCCCAGATTTTTTTCTGCCTTTTGCTGCTAAAGTTAAATAAACACATTTTCAGGGTAAGAGTTGTAACTTTATCCCTTATTTTTCATTCCCCTGTCATCTTCAGACCAATATTTAAAGGTTTTGTGTCCTCAGAAACCTCGCAGACACCAGGTTTGCTGCACTGCCACGGCCCTTGGCCACCACTTTGTTCAACACAGAGAAGAAACCAAAATTCACACGGCAGTTCAGCACCTTGGCATTGTGCAACACAATTCCAGAGTCCCAACACTCCTCATTTCATCTTCTGCAATACCATCCTCATCTCATCTCATCCCAATGTTCCCCCCATTGCACGCGGATTTCCTGTTCCTCCTTGCTCCCAATTTTCTCAGTTTCTGATGGAAAAGACGCAAAGAAAATCCTGAGGGTTCCAACATCCTTCCCACATGGAACAACCCCAAAAAACCACAGGCACCCAAAAAACCACAGTCCAAAAAAAAACCAAAACCAACCAACCAACCCCAAAAAAACCACAGCCCCCAAAAAACACAGCCCCCAAAAAAACACAGCACCAAAAAAACACAGCACCAAAAAACACAGTCCCAAAAAACCACAGCCCCCAAAAAATCCCTAATTTCCTACTCCTTCACTGAAGGAGATCAGCAGAAGGTGCCCCATGTGCCCCTCCAGAGCTGCCAATCCCCACTTGGTGACCTCAGGGACAGAGATGGACGCAAAGCACCCAGATCCTGTCACAGAGCATGGGGAGAGGCTGCTGCTCACTTCCTTAAGTAAAGGACAAAGTTTTAATTTAAGCTGATCTCCGGGGAGAGAAGAAGGTTATTGAATCCATAGGAAACAGCAGGGAATGAACTGAGTGACCCCGAAGCCAGGAGGGTTCCCAAGGGTGACAAAGCTGGGGGGACACACCAGAACCAGATTTGCTGTGGATTTTTTTCATCCCCTGCTCAGGACACACACACACGCACACACATTTCCCTTGTGCTGCCTCCCAGAGCAAACAAATGTCATCTCTTCGGGGAAAACTGGAAAGAATATTTTCTTCCCAACCCTTCCAGCCCCTCTGAATCCTCCCGCTCGGCAGCTTGCCCCTAATCCCCAAATTCTCTCTCTACCTGCGGGGAGAGCTGAAACCAGAGCCGTCCCCTCCCCCAGCCCTCCGACCACACTAATCCATCAAATTCCCGGCCTTGCAGCCCACCCCCAGCCCCGACAGCAGCAATCCTGGCACCAGATGTCCACTGACAAAGGCAGAGCCAAGCATCAAAAAGCAATTGCCCATCACCCCTGTCCCGATGGGGCTCCGGGCAAAAAAAAAAAAAAAAAAGCTGAGTTCAAAGCCCAGAGCAGCATCCCAGCATCTCTGTGCCACTCCCACCCCTCGCAGGAGGGACCACCGCCCTCTCTGGGGACATGGGGACAAAACTCCAACCACCTCCGAGCCCACCGAAGGGTTACAGCTCCCCTCTGGCGTCAGGGATTTAAACCAGGGGGTCACTGATAGAAAACAAAAGGGATTTTATTTAAAAAAAAAAAAAAATTAAATAAATAATCAAACCCTGAGCAAGACATCTGTGCAGTGTCCACACGAGGCTGAAGCTGCATTAGCAGGGACCTGGTTGGAAGAGCGCTGCTCCACTCCCGGCTCCCTCCGCGCCCTGCCAGGGCTTTGCTGGCCAAACCCAGCTCCAGATTGGCCATCTGGATTATCTGGTTTAGCTAAACCTGACTGCCAGAGCCCGGCCTTGGAGACAGCACAGCCATCTCCAGGGACCTGCTCACAGAGAGAGGTGCAGGGAAGGATAATTTCCCCTTCAGGGAAGGATAATTTCCCCTTCACACCCTCAGTAACCTTTCAAACACACAATTTTTTTTACCTTTTCTCCCTTTCCCTTCAGTTTGGTATATTGCTTCCAGTTACTACATCAGCCTCTGTCAAGTCCTGCTGGCTGTTCACTCTCCCAGCCTCCACCATCATTTCACAAATGCAGTTTCGAGCCTTCCCACATTTCCCCCGGAGAAGAAGAGACGTGTGGGCAGGCACAGCCTGTCCCAGCCACACAAGCTGGGCACGCCAAAGCCATCCCCAAAAATCTGTGTTAAAGGAGCCGGGATCAACACCCAGGAGAGGAACAACGCCCCGTTTCTACAGCTAATTAATTGCAGCAATCTTCCTGGCTGGCTTCTGAAAGGACTCCAGCTGATGGTTGGGAGCATCCCTCCTCCCTGCCACCCACGCTCCCTCCTCCTCCTCCTCCTCCTCCTCTGCCACAAATCCGGGGGAAATTTGAACTGTCATTTTGCCTCTCACACCCAGGTTTAGCGCTGCTGCTACGGCACCATTTTATTTATGGTATTGCTTCTGCCGTTGTAACGATCCCACATAAATTCCACGTCCCGGTTCCCCGACAATACTTGCTGCTATTATAATAATGATCCCATCTGAATGGCACAGGTGCCATTATCAGGAAAATCTGTTTGTAATAGGGAAGCAACTGTAAAAAAAGGCATTACACCCAAATGAACTACTTAAGGATTACCATAACCAGGGGCCTTGCCTCAATTCCCTCTGCTGCTTCCTGCCTGCTCAGAAATAGATAGCAAGTCAAAATTAGCAGGTAAGTCATCCTGTGATTTGGGAGCTGGTGCTGCAAACTGAGCACTCTGAGGCTTCATCACACAAATAAAATCTACCTCCGCACAGATTTAATAAAGGATTTTCGCAATGCACTTACTGAGTGCTAACGAGAGCACTAATCAGCGCATGGAGAAATGGAAACACACCCTTACCACCCCATAAAAGTAACCTGAAAACAGCAAGGAAGGGCAGAACAGCTCCTTTAAGAGTCCAAACTCACCCAAGTGCACGCGAGATCATGCAAAATTAGGGCAGAAGTCACTTCAGAAGTGGCATAAGAGACAAGAAAAATCAAGGTTCTGTAGAGGTGTGAGTTTCACAGACCTCAGATCTCCATCCCTGCCTCAGCCTGCGCACATTCGCAGCTCCCAGGTGCCTCCTGATTCAGGAAGTTTCACCTACCACAACAGTTATTACTCCTACAAAGGAGTTCTGGAAGGGCAGCTACTCCTTCAAAGAGAGCTTCCAACAGATGTTTTCCCACCGCCAGCACTCGAACAAACTCGGTGTCTCACACCTTCCACAGCCCCTAATTTTACCAGTCCATTCCTCGCACCCGCAAAGGCAGCATGAAATAAATTCGTATGCAACAAGCTTGCACTTCCCTGGCGCTGCAAACTCTGCCTACTCCGACGGCAAGGGAACAAAATGCAGCCAGGGTTCAAAATCTCTTCAAACAGAGGGCAGAGGATGGCTGAGGGGGGAGTGGTAATGGGATGCAGTGCCTTTCATCCCCAGGTGAGCCTCACACCTCAGCGCAGGTGAGCAGCCTCACCAAGCTGGTACTACACAGAAGGCAGCACGAAATGAGGATCCAGCTCTCGGCTCAGCGGCGTGTTTTGTGGAGATAAACAAAACTCCACAACTTTTGTGGAAGTTGTGAAGCCGATATGTTTATTACAGCGCTGGACACATGTGGGAATTGACATGTGTACCTCTGGGGACTTCAGGTCCCTTTTCATCCCCCTCTCAAACACATATCCATGCAATTTCACAACAGGTTCATACATTTAATTTTTATGAATTTTGTGTGATATTTGCTAGTTCTTCTTTATCAGAAAGAATTCTTAGGTCAGGTTGAGCTGCTCTCACAGCAGTCTCTGTCTCTCTCTATCACACTCTGTCTCCCCTGCCCCCCATCACAGACATCTTTTATGAAAAATCCTTTCCTCAGGATTTTTCCTCCTGGGAAGCTGAGAGGCCTCAGGAACAAAAGGCAAACAATGGTTATCTGCTGCTGTGCAATGCAACAGGTGCAGCTGTGATTGGTCTCATGTGGTTGTTTTTAATTAATGGCCAATCACAGTCAGCTGGATTGGACACAGAGCCGAGCCACAAACCTTTGTTATCATTCTTTCTTTTTCTATTCCTAGCTTATCTAGCCTTCTGATGAAATCCTTTCTTCTATTCTTTTAGTATAGTTTTAATATAAAATATATCATAAAATAATAAATCAGCCTTCTGAAACATGGAGTCACATCTCTTCCCTCATCCTCAAACCCTTGTGAACACCACCACACCCCTCCCTCATCTCTGTCCTTCACTGAAGCAGTTTCTCTGAGCTTAGGCTTTTTGCACTCACACTACACAGCAAACCACACACTTGAAGATGCACATTCCACCTAAATCAAAATGGATTTCTACTGGTGACACCTCTCCTCGCTTTGGGCCGGATGATTCAGCCACGGCATTTTAGCTCTGCTCACCGCCGGACCCCAGAGCTGTTCCCAGCAAGGAGCTGCGCGTTGCCATTCCCATTCTGCAGCAGATTGCCATTCCCCCAAAGGCTGTTTTTCTGGCACGCTCCTTAGAGATTAAATCTAGTGAAATAGCTTTGCCTTACAAGAATCTGTACCCACAGGGCACTCAACAGCCAGGGTAAAGAAGGTGTTTGAAACTTGCTGTGATCAAGGTTAAGAAACATAATAAAACACCGTATCCTGCTTTTCCAGCTCTTCGGGGTAATGAGGGATTTCCTCACGTATCTGCCGCAACTGTCACCTTCGCAGGAATTTAGTACTTAACACTAAATTCACTCTCTCTCTCTCTCTCTGCACACTGAACCTTCAGCAGGTTTATTTTGGAACCTCCACCTCCCAAAAAAAAACCAAAAAACCAAAAAAACCCGATGCACATCTCTTCCAAGTCACAAAAGTATAATTGGGCCTCCTTCTCTGGTTTCAATGCCTTTGATAAATCCCTGCTTTGGCTGCAGAGCGGGAGCTTTGTGGAATGGAGGGGATGTCTCACTCGCTGGGCTCTGCTCGGACTCGGCAGGAAAATTTGGAATTATTCTCCGGGAGACGCTGGCCTTCTTCCTGCGCCAGGGACCAACAACGATTTCCCGTGGAGATAAAAGGCAGCGATCCCTTCCCTGCCTCTCTCCGGGGCCGCTTTGGGAGCAGGAGCGCGAAGGAGCTGGGCTGCAATCTGGGGATGGACGGAGGAGGGGATGGAGAGGATGAAGGGGAGAGGAGGGGATGAAGGGGAGAGGAAGGAAGAGAAGGGGATGAAAGGGAGTGGAGGGGAGAGAAGGAGAGAGGAGGGGAGAGAAGGGGATGGAGAGGAGTGAAGGGGAGAGGAGGGGATGAAGGGGAGTGAAGGGATGAAGGGGAGTGAAGGGGATGAAGAGGAGAGGAAGGGAGAGAAGGGGATGGAGAGGAGTGAGGGTGAAAGGAGGGGATGAAGAAGATGGAGAGGATGAAGGGGAGAGGAGGAGATGAAGGGGAGTGAACGGGAGAGGAGTGGAGTGAAGGCGAGAGTCGGGGATGGAGGGAAGTGAAGGGGAGAGGAGGGGATGAAGAGGAGAGGAGGGGATGAAGGGGAGTGAAAGGGAGTGAAGCCCCCTCCTCCAGCCCCATCCCACCGCCCCCAGCCCCAGCCAGCCCAGCGAGGGGGCGGCAGAAGGCACCAATCCCCCTCCCGAAAGCTCCTTACGCAAATCACCGAGAGGTGCTAAACCAAACCAGCCCTGATTCACTCCGAGGCAGATTTCTCACTCCTTCCTTTTCACCCCTCAATAAACCCCGAGCAGCAGCGTGAGCCCCCAAAATGGCAGGGCTGGCTGAGCCCCACGCCAGCAAACACCGAGCTGGCTCCGGAGCAGGAAAGCGCCTCAGTGCAGGTGGTTTGTTATTCTCAGAGTCTCTTTCCAGCAGATGTTCCCCTGTACCACGTGTGGCAATCCCAGTGCGCTTGAATTTGTGATTTTTCCTCCGCTAAGTGACGTTTTCAGGAAAAGGGAAATTAAAGGATAACAAGATGCAGCTATAGAAAGACAGAGCTGCACAGGCTAGAGAATTCTCTCTCTCTCTCTTTTTTTTTTTTTTTTTGGAGAAGAATCATAATGTTAATGTTAGAAACCACTTTTCATATATAGCAATGATCAGCTTAATCTTTACACTTCTTTCCTTAGCTGCAGGAGAGTTCTCAAACAACGAACAATATAAATTTAAATTTAATTTCAACTGTTGCTATAACTGCCTCCAGTCAGACCAACTGCTGCGAATTCAAGTCAGAGCCTTGACATAAAAGTTACCTGAGTTACCTGCAACAGAAAAGTTCTTTGCTTTTGCCAAAGTGAGAAAAAAATAATAAAGGGATGAAATGTGGTAATTTCTCATGAAAGCTCCAGCTACACAGTTCCCGCAGCCAAATGGAGTTTTTTTCACCCCATCTATTACGTTTCTAAAATTACACATTTCAGACAAATCTGCATCTTGAGCAGTAGCCTAATGGCACTAGCAAACGAGTCATGTAAAGCCGAGAGAAAACGAGTTGTATTCAATCCCGGGAACGGAGCACAGGAGTTGTGCAATGTTTACAGTGAATAAACTCTGCCCGTTACTCCAAGGCTGCAGCCCGTGTCCTGCCCCGAGAGCATCTCGGGCCGCCTCGAGCTCATTAAAAATAAAAGGCATTTCCAGCACGGAAAGGAAGCGTGGTGCGAGGGGCAATTTGGGCGAGAGGGCGAGCTGCAGAGCCGCTCCTTTGTGCGGCCACGCTGGATGCGGCTCGCACATTTCCTCGCTCCGCAGCAAAACGCCCCTGCGAGCCCTCGGCTGGGGGGGAAAAAAGGGGGAGAGGGGAGAGGAAGCGGGAGAGGGATGGGCAGAGCCAGGGGAGGGGGAGAGGGACGGGGAGAGGCAAAGGGAGCGGAATTGGGAGCGGAATTCCCTCCCCAGCGCCGCCCCGCAGCCCCCCTGCCATCCCCGCTGTCCCCACTGCCCATCGCCCACCCCGGGGCCCCTCCGCCCTCCCGAGACCCCCGGCCGTGCGCGCCTAGGGGCAAACAGCTTCCCCTTGTTTAAAAAAAAATAAACAAAACCCTTCCATTCGATAATTACATTTTCAAATCAAACCGACCGTCTCCCACTCGTCCCGGCGCTGGCGGCGTGCGGAGGCTGCGGGGCGAGGGCGGCCCGGGGACCCTCGCAGGGAGGGGGGGAAGGACCCTCGGCGCAGGGAGGGACCCCCGACCCTCGGCGGAGCCCTCGGCGGCCCGGCCGGGCTGGGCGGGGCCGGGGCGGGGCCGGGGCGGGCCGGGGGCGGAGGGGCCCGGCCGGGGGGACCCCGAGAGCAAAGCCGGGGGCTCCGCCACAGCCCGGCCGCTGAGCGAGCCCCCGAGCCTGCACTGGGGCTCCGGCGGGCCCGCGGGGCTCTGAACCCCCGTGCCGGACCCTCTCTGACATCGCCCCCATTTCCAAAAGCTGCTCCGTCCCCCCGTGCTGGACCCTTGGGATCCTCTCAGACATCGCCCCCATTTCCAAAAGCTGCTCCGTCCCCCCGTGCCGGACCCTCTCAGACATCCCCTATTCCAAAAGCTGCTCCGTCCCCCCGTGCCGGACCCTTGGGACCCTCTCTGACATCCCCCCATTCCAAAAGCTGCTCCGTCCCCCCGTGCCGGACCCTTGGGACCCTCTCAGACATCCCCCCATTCCAAAAGCTGCTCTGTCCCCCCGTGCTGGACCCTTGGGATCCTCTCAGACATCCCCCCCGTTCCACAAAGCTGCTCCGTCCCCCCGTGCCGGACACTCTCCGATATCCCCCCGTTCCACAACGCTGCTGTGTCCCTCCATGCCAGACCCTCTCCGACATCCCCCCATTTCCAAAAGCTGCTTTATCCCCCCATGCCGGACCCTTTGGATCCTCTCAGACATCCCCCCGTTGCAAATGCTGTTCTGTCCCCCAGTGCCAGATACTGTGGGTCCTCTCAGCCATCCCCCCATTCCAAAAGCTGCTCTGTCCCCATGCCGGACCCTTGGGACCCTCTCAGCCATTTCCCTGTGCCAAAAGCTGCTCCGTCCCCCCGTGCCGGATCCTCTCAGCCATCCCCCCGTTCCACAACGCCGCTGTGTCCCTCCAAACCAGACCCTCTCCGACATCCCCCCCGTTCCAAAAGCTGCTCTATCCCCCCGTGCCGGACCCTCTCAGCCATCCTCCCCCATTCCACAAAACTGCTCCCCGCAATCACAGCAGAATCCCCTCGCTGCACCCCGTTCACCAGGGTAGCCCGAAGGGGAAACTGAGGCACGGGGCTGGGAGAACCCCTTGCCTTGCGATTCACGGCCACACAAAGTACCACTAATCTGTGATGAGATAAGCTCTCACCTCTAAAATCACAAAAAATAAAATAAAATATATTAAAGAAAAAGGAAGTAAAACCATCAACAAAAGCCACAACCTCCTTCATTTATTTTTCATGGAGCTGCACAGCCGCGCTGAGCTCTTGCAGCCATCTGTAAAGGGAGAAGGTAATTCCTAGCCTAAGGACTTTAGAGTTTAAATAAGATATAAACGCAGCGTGAGAGGACAGCGAAGGGGGTGTGCAACAAAGGCTTTCTTCAGAGAGAGATTAGGATATCACCATTGCAACGTATACGCCTTTGCATTGACTCTATATGGGATTTCAGAGCAGCTCTGTTATCTCCAGGCAGGAACAAAACACTCTGTACTTGCTCTTTTCCAAATCACACCAAAAAAGTTGGAACCGACCAGAAAAAAAAAAAAAAAACCCCGAAAAAAATCACAACAACAACAAAATTCCTTCTTCCCTCTGCTCCCCTCTCAATTTTGCCTGTTTTTTTTTTTTTTTTTTTTTTTTCCTTTTCCACACAGAGAGATATTTTTCTGGGTTTTTTTTTTTTTTTTTCTTAAAAAGAAAAAGCTCTGGGTTGAAAATCCTGGGTCATTTGGGAATTCTCAGAGCCAGCGGCCGGCCGTAGCGGGGCTGAGCACAGAGAGGTTCTTGGCAGGCCCCAGCGTGGAGAGGGAGAAAAGGGGGGGAGCTCAGGGAGGGGGGGGCAAAAGAGGCCACATACATTTTTAGAAGGAGAAAAAAAAAAAATTTAAAAAACCAGGAGGAAAAAAAAGAAAAAAAAAAAAAAAAAAAGAAAAAAAGCGTCAGCGAGGCCTGCCTGGCGCACACACGCCAGCTCTGGGGGCTGGGAGCGGGGGAGCAGAGGCTGGGTGGATGGAAGTGAGGATCCAGATTGAAAACAGATGGGATTTTTCTTGCCAACCTGACATCCGAGACCGCGGGAGGCGGGGTGAAACTTCCCTTCAGAGAGGCTGGCAGCCAAGAGATATGGTTGGGGGGGCCCCCCCCCCAAAAAAAAAAATAAAAAAATCCCAGTTTGGTTTGAAATCCCTCCTCGTTCCTGCTCGGCGCTGGGGCTCTGGGGTCAGCATGGAGGAGCCTCATGGAGCCGGGTTGTTTTTTCATACTTTGAGGGGCTCGGTTTTACCATGAAGTGTCTGATTCATCTGTTCCTGCCTGCTGGAGCCCAGCCCAGCCTGGCAGTTAATACTTGCCCTGGGAGACATTTTAGGGGCATTTTGCGCTGCTGCGGATCCCTCTGCGTGTGCTCAAAAGGGAAACCCGTGTCTGTGCACAGAAATAACCCCACAGGGCACACGGGCCACAGCCTCCACCCAGGCGTGAGCTGGGATGTAGGAAACATGCTGGAGTGGGGCTGCAAAATCCACATTTCTGTGTAAAAATGCACCATAAAATGTTGGAGGACTCTTGGCACAAGCCATGGGCACCTGAGCTGGTGGCCAGCAACAGCCCAAGATGTGCGGGTTTAAGAAATTCAGGATTAAGGACACGAAGATGCTGAGAAAGGAAAGGAGCTGGGGAAATTCTGGAGAATTCCTGAGGGAGCTGAAAAGGGGCTCAGCCTGGAGAAAAGGAGGTTCAGGGGGGACCTCGTGGCTCTGCACAGCTCCTGACAGGAGGGGACAGCAAAAGAGTGACATCTTCAGTGCCATGCTCTTTATAAGCTACAAGAACGTAAAATTTGGTGGGGTGATGATTTATGATCATGGTTTGTATTTTTGTTTGGTTTTTTGGGGGGTGGCAGTTCTGGGGTTAATTCTGTGTTGGTTAGGGGGTGGTTATGGGGTGATGATGACAGTTGGTTGTTGTTTTTGATACTAGGAAATATAGAGGAAAGTTAATTGAAAGTGTATTGATGACATGATTTGGATGAGGTAGGGATATATGGTTTAATTATTTGATTAAAAAAAAAAAAGCCAAGATATAAAAAACGAATGCGTAAAATGGAATTTATGTCCAGCAACCATTACATTATCTGTATCTCCCCCACCCTGGGGATGCAGTGGACACACGAGTCTGTGTGATGAGGGGGATTTTTAACCCCATTTGGGGATAAAAATCACTGTAAAAAGGCACAAAGTCCTGCCCAGCTGCCCCTCCACCAGAGCACGGGTGTCCCACGGGCCTGGCAGGGACGTGGGCTCCCCGTCCCCCCAAGACTTCACAGCTACTTTCCAAACCAGAAACAAAAAGTTAATGGTGTGGGCTTGACCACATATTTTCCAGGGGCTCTGGGAGACCAGCTCTCCCCAAGCCGGCTAACACACACTCTTTTCATTCAGAGCTTTAAATACCCAATTGTGTCTGTTTTCAGCACGCTCATTTTTAGCATTTTAATGATATGGTCCCCGGCTTTCACCCTCCTTGGATTGGCCCCAGCGTGGGTTTTTTTTTTTCTTTTTTTTTTTCCCTTTTTCCCCCCCCTTCTTTTTAGCATCTTGCAGAGCGAGAGGGGAAAGGGAAGAGGGTGAGCACGAGGTCACACATTTCTCCTAACCCCAGTGTTTTTGCAGCAGGCAGGGGGTCCTGCTGGGCACAAAGAGGAGCAGCCCCTCGGGCTGTGTTGGCTGCAAGGGCTCCATCCAGGGACAGACAGACAGACAGACAGAGAGCGGGCAGCAGTGCCCACCCCAAACCTCCCTCACCACAGCCAGCCCTGCAGAGTGTGGGGTTTGCCATGGCAGAGTGTGGGGTTTGCCATGGCAGAGTGTGGGGTTTGCCATTGTAATCCCCTTCCCTCCTTCCCCTGCAGGCAGGGCCTTCCCCCCTGGCAGGATTTTGCTTGGCTGTCCTCAGGGATGGGCAGGAGATCCAACTGGAAACAGCACCTGGGTTGGGTCTGCGTGCCCATCAGTGCACTGACACAGTGCCCAGGGTGACACACAGTGACACAGGGTGACACAGAGTGACCCACAGTGCCCACAGGGCCCCACAATGACCCATAGTGACACACAGTGACCCAGAGCGACCCACAGTGCCCACACTGACCCACAGGGCCCCACAATGATCCATAGTGACCCACAGTGCCCACACTGACCCACAGGGCCCCACAATGATCCATAGTGACACACAGTGCCCACAGTGCCCCACAGGGCCCCACAATGATCCACAGTGACACACAGTGCCCACACTGACCCACAGGGCCCCACAATGACCCATAGTGACCCACAGTGCCCACACTGACCCACAGGGCCCCACAATGATCCATAGTGACCCACAGTGCCCACACTGACCCACAGGGCCCCACAATGATCCATAGTGACACACAGTGACCCAGAGCGACCCACAGTGCCCACACTGACCCACAGTGCCCTAGAGTGACCCAGAGTGTCCACAGTGACCAACAGTGCCCCCTGTGACCCACAGTGCCCATGGTGCCCCAGCAGAGCCAGGCAGGAGCAGGAGACTCACAGCTGCACCTGAGAGACCCTGAACTCCCCCTGCCACCTTTGCCAAGCGCTGTCCCCTTCCCCAAGCACATCCTCTCTCTCCTGTCACAGACATCTTTTATGAAAAATCATTTCTTTAGGATTTTTTCCTCCTGAGAAGCTGAGAAGCTTCAAGAACAAAATGTAAACATTGATTATCTGCTGCTGTGGAATGCAACAGATGCATCTGTGATTGGTCTCATGTGGTTGTTTCTAATTAATGGCCAATCACAGTCAGCTGGTTCAGATTCTCTGTCTGAGCCACAAACCTTTGTTATTCATTCTCCTTTCCTTTTCTATTCTTAGCCAGCCTTCTGATGAAATCCTTTCTTCTATTCTTTTAGTATAGTTTTAATATAATATATATCATAAAATAATAAATCAAGCCTTTTTGATTTATAGAGTCAGATCCTCATCTCTTCCCTCATCCTGGGACCCCTGTGAACACCGTCACACTCTCCTGCCATCCCCAGCACCCCATGCCAACCTCCAGGGATGCCCCATCCCCTCTGCCCCACACCCCACATCCCCACCAAGCTCCTTCCCAGGCCTCTCCAGCTTCAGCCGCTCAGAGGATTTTTTTCCATATTTTTTTCCCCCGCCAAGTAATATCGAAATGATATTTATTAAATTTGCTCTCTAAGTCCCTCAATCTGCTCCATAATACAGTGGATCTGCGAGGTGGTTTCACTGATCCTGCCTCAGTGAGACCAGATTAGCAGAGATGATCCCGGCTTTGCAGCTCCCTCAGCCCACAGGGTCAGAGGTGCTGCAGGGAGGCAGAGCCTGCTGGCAGAGCGAGCCCAGGGCTGGAGAGTGTCCCCAGGTAATTCCAGGTGCATGGTGGCACAGACATCTTTTATGGAAAATCCTTTCCTTAGGATTTTTCCTCCTGAGAAGCTGAGAGGCCTCAGGAACAAAATGCAAACAATAGTTATCTGCTGCTGTGGAATGCAGCAGGTGCATCTGGGATTGGTCAGGATGTTGAATGTTTCTAATTAAGGGCCAATCACAGTCAGATGGCTTGCACAGAGAGTTCAAGCCACAAGCCTTTGTTATCATTCCTTCCTATTCTATTCTTAGCCAGCCTCCTGATGAAACCTTTTCTTCTACTCTTTTAGTATAGTTTTAATATAATATATATCATAAAATAATAAAGCAAGCCTTCTGAAACATGGAGGCAGATCTACATCTCTTCCCTCATCCAAGCACCACTGTGAACATGGTCACAGAATGGATGGATGGATGGATGGATGGATGGATGGATGGATGGATGGATGGATGGATGGATGGATGGATGATGGATGGATGGATGGATGGATGGATGGATGGATGGATGGATGGATGGATGGGAAGCCTCTGTGCCAGCCCCTCCTGCTCTTATCTCCCTGCCCAGGCACACTGATTGCACCTCCCCAGCACGGCGCCCATTAAATCTCAGATCAGCTCCAGAAAGGTTCATCAGATCCATTATCTCTGCATTCAGCTAAATTATGAAAATCATTAAGATAAGGAGGCATGCAGCCTATTAGTTTCCTGGAGAGGATGCTTTACAATTCTTTTCCTTCCGCTTCCACATTCAATTACCTTAAGTTTCACAGTATTTAATTCCATTTATTAAACCTTTAACAGGTAAAAAACAAAACAACAATGAAAGCCACTGCTTGTCGCCCAGGGCTGGGATGGAGGCACTCCTCCATCCATGCATGGGCACTCAGCTGAGCTGGAGCTGTGCTCATGGGGGATGCAGCCACTAATTAAAAAATTAAGGATGTGCCCTGGAGTCTGTGCAAAGGGAAAATGAGCAGCACCAGCCCGTGGGCTCCCCCAAGCCAGGCTGGTCCCTGAGCTCAGAATAACCCAGAGGGATGACACAAAAAGCAGTGGGAGTGTGGAACTCGATTTATTCTGTGCTCTGCCCCCACCCTCAGCAGGGATGGGGCTCCTGCAGGTACCCAGGGCATCCACACCTGGATTTTGGGTTATCCCCCTGCACAGATGCTGTTCCAGGACACACAGCAAGGCTGTGGGAGCAGCCAAGCCCCACATGCTCCAAGCAAGGTCAAGCTGCAGCATCAGCTGCTCATTCTGCCTTGCAGAGATGCCAATTAGCAGAGCTGGTTCCTCTCAGAGCAGCATCCACAGGCTGTACCCTCACGCTGGGCTGGCTCTGCCATCCACACAGGACAAACAGACCCAGGGGCACAGCCAGGGAAGGGCTGGGAGCAGGGACACCAAATGTGCCATGAGGGGAAGGTGCCCAAGTCCATCCCACCTGGAGCAAAGGCTGCGAATCCCCTCCCTGACAGCACACAGGCCCATACACAGCATCTACAAACACCTTCCTGCAGGGGATTCCAGCATTTGGACAATTTACGGACAACTGAAACTTCCTGCAAGGAGCTGGGGACAATCATGGAGCCATTCCTGAGGGCCCAAGGCCAGGCCAGATGGGGCTTGGAGCAACCTGGGCCACTGGAAGGGTTTGAGGGTTGGAAAAACATCATCTTTAAGGTCCCTTTGAACAAACCCAAACCATTCTGTGATTCCATAATTCAGACACTTCTCCCCAGCACAATTTACAAATGCTGCTGCCTTCAAGGCCTGTCCCGTCATGCATCCAAACAGGGCCCCACAGCTCCAAGCACTGCAGTTCCTTCCCCTCCACATCTTCTGCTGGATTAAACCTCAAGCTTGGCCTGCATTCTGCATTTGGTTTCTAAATCACGAGCCACTCTGGAAAAGTAGCACCAGGAAGAAAAAAAAAAAACAAAAAACCACAACTTGCTGAAGTGTTCCCCAGCAGCATATCCACAGACTTTAATATAAAAAAGCTGCTGCTAATTTAAAAAACAAATGTTTAAGCAATCAAGCATGTTTATTTAATTTGTCCTTTCTGTGCCAGAGCAGGGCTGGGCTGCTGGCAGTGGCTGCCACATGAGGTTATCAGGAGCTGGTGCTGAGGGCCCTGCCTGGTGGGATGGGGGCAGATGGGGGTTCCAACACAACCCAGAGGCTCTGTTGGAATAATCCAGCCTCACACCTTGAGATGAGGACATCCACAGCCTAAGGATGAGGCTGAGGATCTGATCCATCACTGGCATCCAGCAGGAACCAGGTTCCAGGCACAGAATCAATCACAGAATAATGAGGTTGGAAGAGCCCAACCATGCCCTGACACCTCAACCAGACCATAGCACCCAGAGCTATGTCCAGTCTTTTTTAAACACATCCAGAGATGGTGATTCCACCATCTCCCTGGGAAGAGCATCCCAGTGCTTTATTTATTTTTTTCCTAATATCCAACCTATCCCTTCCCTGATGTAGCTTGAGGCTGTGTCCTCTGATTCTGTCAGTGCTGCCTGGTGGAAGTTGTAGAGAGCAATAAGGTCACCTCTGAGCCTCCTCTTCTCCAGGCTAAACACCCCCAGCTCCTTCAAATGTTCCTCACAGGGTTTGTGTTCCAAGCATTCTGCTTTGGCACAAACACAGGCACAGCAAAGGATGAGAATTGTGTTTTTCCTTTCTCTGAGGTTCAGAGCCCTGCCCTGCCCCAACACGCCCTGCTGTGGGGAGCAGGGAGACCTGAGAGAACCTTCCAGAACCCACCAGGGCTGCAGGAGAGCTGGGGAGGGACTTGGGAGGACAAGGGGGGATGGCTTCCCACTGGCAGAGGGCAGGGATGGGATGGGATGGGATGGGATGGGATGGGATGGGATGGGATGGGATGGGATGGGATGGGATGGGATGGGATGGGGTGGGATGGGATGGGATGGGATGGGATGGGATGGGATGTTGGGCAGGAATTCCTGGCTGTGAGGGTGGGCAGGCCTGGCACGGGTGCCCAGAGCAGCTGGGGCTGCTTCTGGATCCCTGGAAGCACCCAGGGCCAGGCTGGACATTGGGGCTTGGAGTACTGGAAGGTGTCCCTGCCATGGCAGGGGTGGCACTGAATGAAGTTTAAGGTCCCTCCCAACCCAACCCATCTGTGGCTCCATGGCTGACCTTGCTCCATCTCTTCCAAAAGGGCCTCCAGAGATGCACTGCTGAAAATGCAGCTGATATCCCACTGCTGGAAATGCAGCAAATATCCCACTGCTGGAAATGCAGCAGATATCCCCCTGCTGAAAATGCAGCAGATATCCCACTGCTGAAAATGCAGCAGATATCCCACTGCTGGAAATGCAGCAAATATCCCACTGCTGGAAATACAGCAGATATCCCACTGCTGAAAATGCAGCAGATATCCCACTGCTGAAAATGCAGCAGATATCCCACTGCTGGAAATACAGCAGATATCCCACTGCTGAAAATGCAGCTGATATCCCACTGCAGGTACCACCCCTCCCTCTCCCTCCTGTCCCAGACACATTTCCACTCCTCTTCCCACCATCCCAAAGGCTGCAGAGGGGCCCTGCCAGCTGACAGACGAATCTCCAGGTTAACAAATCCAATTTGTCAGAGACAAAAAGCCAAAGCATTTCATTTCTGCTGGCTTTTTTTATTTATATATTTTTTTTTTTTCCATAGAATAGCTCAGACAGTCAAGACTGGAAATGTCACCGTGTCACTTGGTGGCAGCTGAGGGCACAGAGCTGGAAAGGTCGGGAGAAGTTCTCCAAGAGTTCCTCCTGCTCAGTCTGAAGGAAACAGGGCAGACAGGGCCACTGTGATTGCAGGGACAGGGCCAGCAGCCCACACACAGCCCAGGGCAGAGCACAGGGGGGGTGTGATGGTGCTCACAGGGGTCTCAGGATCAGGGAAGGGATGAGGATCTGACTCCGTGTTTCACAGGGCTTGATTTATTATTTTATGATACATATTACATTAAAACTATACTAAAAGAATAGAAGAAAGGATTTCATCAGAAGGCTGGCTAAGAATAGAAGAAGAAGGAGTGATAACAAAGGCTTGTGGCTTGAACAGAGAGTCTGAAGCAGCTGACTGTGATTGGCCATTAATTACAAACAACCACATGAGACCAATCACGGATGCACCTGTTGCATTCCACAGCAGCAGATAACCATTGTTTACATTTTGTTCCCAAGACAGAAGCTTTTGTTATTCATTCTTCTTCCTTTTTCCATTCTCAGCCAGCCTTCTGATGAAACCTTTTCTTCTATTCTTTCAGTATAGTTTTAATATAATATACATCATAAAATAATAAATCAAGCCTTCTTGATTTATGGACTCAGATCCTCATCTCTTCCCTCATCCTTGGACCCCTGTGAGCACCCTCACAGTGTCAGATCCCAGCCCTGACAGAGGCACCTCTGCCTCCATCCCCACCCTGAGTCTGTGCTATGAGCAGAGATGCCCACACAGATGGAAGGGGATGGACAGACAGGACTCCAAGTGATGCCAGCTTGGCAGAGGGCACTGAGCAGCACACCCTCCTTGTGACTTCAAAAAGCCCAAGCCCAAAAATTATTTACATAGGCAAGATTTCAGGATGTGGGGCTTTTTCACTCCTAAAGGACTACTCACAAAAAAAAAAAAAAAAAAAAAAAAAGGGTTTAAAATAAAGTGACTTCCAAAGAAAATCCAAGTTGAAAGCCTTGCTTTGATTTTATTTTAAGATTAAAGCTCTCTGCAGAGTGTTCCAGGGCCCTGATGTGAGGAGCACAAGCTCCTCTGATACTTCCTAGAAAAACCTGCAATTGAGCTGCCCCTAAATGCTCCTCATGAGATGGTTCAGAGGGCCTGGAGGAGAACAAGGCTCTGAGGGGACACTGCCCAGGGCACTGCCCTGCCTCCAGGGCCATGGATAAGGGACACAGCCCGCTCAGAGCCACTGGGAAACGCCAAGGGTAAGTCAAGAACAAAGCACTGGGATGGGAGATCGGGTTGCACACAACACAGCTAATTACAGCCTGCCCCTGTGGGCTGGAAGGGAGAAATCCAAACCCATGCTCTCCATGGGCTGACCTGGCTGGGGACAGTGGGGCCACCAAACCCCTCTGTCCCCCTGCAAAGAGCCTGGCAGGAAAGGCAGGAGCTCCTCCCCAAGCTTCCCTTCCCTGTGGGATGATTAAAGTGAGCATGATAAAAAATCAGGGGCTGGGGTTTAGCTGAGGGGTATCATTAAAGGAGGGGGGAAACCCCTCTTTAAACTCCTCTTTCTTTAGCTTAAAAGGCTAATGCTGGTTCATAGCTTCTTAATGATTAGGATGATGTTAGAGAGGATCAGTGTGAAAAATGCATGTATTTTATGATTGACTTTTTGCAAATATTCAAATGAATATTATATGTGTTGTGTTAGAAAGTGATGCTGCATTAATTCTCTTAAGAGGTGGGTTAAATATAGTTTTAGGTTATAAAAAATGTATAAAATTTGTATAAAATGTATAACCTAATGCATAACCTATAATGTATAAAAAATGTATAAAATGTATAACCTAAAAAAATTTAGGTTATAAAAAATAGAAATGATGCCATGTAGGATATTTTTTTTAAAGAAAGGACTTGCAGTGAGATAGCAGCCACTGAATCTTTCAGAGAAAAAGGAATTTATTTCATCAGAAGAAATGAACTTCTTCCTACCTGGAAGGTGCTGTTGGGATTCAGAGGAAGAAGCTGATGATGACCAGACAGAATCCTGTGTTTGAATGGAATTTATGCATCATGTATGAAGTACATGACTATGCAACAGGCTGTTGTTTTTAAGGGTTAATCCTTTGTTAACTATGTCCTTTTTCAGGCTCGTGCTGCCCAGAAAAAGGTACCCAGATGTCCATAACTCTTGGTATTTATTGTCTCATATTGTCCTAATTCAAACTGTCCAAATTATTATCACTCTAATTGCATTACTATTTTTATAACCATTTTATTACCATTAAACTTTTAAAACTTTAAAACCAAGAGATTGGCGTTTTTCACATCATCACTGCTTCAGCCAGCCCAAAATCCAGCTCCAGAAGCCCAAGGCATCCACGTGAGCCCCAACCTGAGCTCCCACACCCTCTGCATGCTCTGGGATGAGAAGCTGTGAGAGCCATCAAGGATTTCATTCACCTTTCTCTGTTACTCCTCAGAAACACTTCAGTTCCTCCCACCTTCCTTCTTTTCCTCCTTTTCAAAGCAACCTGACAGTTATTTTTAGTTATTTTCAGAGCAGCACATCCCAGTGCTGCCGGATGGGTGCCACCCACGCCGGGAGGAGAGCAAAGGGAAGCTCCTGCTCTCCCTCCACACCTCTGGGGCAGCTGCTTTCCACAGGGAGCACTGCCAAAAGCATGGAAGCTGTCGTGCCACTGCCTGGGAGCAGGTTTGTGCATTTCCTAAAATCCAGCAGCCTCACCTGAACCCCCCTCAGGACCTCAGCTGAAACGGTGCTGGGACGTGAAGGTGATGGCTGCAGCATCATCCTCATCCCTCCTGGATGAACCTGGACACATCTGAGGGTGTCTGGGGCTCTGCCCTGCACCCAGCCCTGCTCAGAGCTTCGCTGTTGGTGCAGCCTCAGCCCTTGGGAGTGCTGAGCTGTGCTGTGGGCTCCTGGAAAAAAAATCAATCTTCCCATCAGCACGGTGCAATGCGTCCTTCCAGGAAGGGGTCAGCAGGATCTTGCTTGGCTGCTCTCCTTCATCCCAAAGCAGAGCCAGGGTGGAGCAGCTCTCAATTCCACATGGATGGTGCTGGGGGACTCCAAATCCAGGGGTTTTCCTCTTCCAGACAAGTTTTGCAAGAAGACAGCAAAAAGGCTGCAAGTCGCAGGACCTGGATGCCAGAAAGGAGCAGAGGTGGCAGGAAATCCCAAACCAGCAGAAAATGCAGCTTTTCTGTTCTGGGTCAAACGCAGAGGAGGAAGTGGAGGCACAAGAAGAGGAAAGCCCTTTCGAGAGGTCAAGTCTGTACGAGGCTCCTGGGGATCCACAACACTTCCAATTCTGAAGGACAGCAGGCTGGAGATGGTCAGGAGCTCCATTCTGAAGGACAGCAGCCTGGAGATGGGCAGGAGCTCCATTTTGAAGGACAGCAGCCTGGAGATGGTCAGGAGCTCCATTCTGAAGGACAGCAGCCTGGAGATGGTCAGGAGCTCCATTCTGAAGGACAACAGGCTGGAGATGGGCAGGAGCTCCATTCTGAAGGACAACAGGCTGGAGATGGGCAGGAGCTCCATTCTGAAGGACAACAGGCTGGAGATGGGCAGGAGCTCCATTTTGAAGGACAGCAGCCTGGAGATGGGCAGGAGCCCCATTCTGAAGGACAGCAGGCTGGAGATGGTCAGGAGCTCCATTCTGAAGGACAGCAGCCTGGAGATGGTCAGGAGCTGCCTCCCCAGAGCATGACCAGCCAAGTGGAAGCAGAGCAGTCCCAGTGGCACGTGGGACCAGCAGCTGCCACCTCCCAGTGCTGCTCTGGCAAAAAAAAACCCATCCCAGGCACAGCAGATGTCACCTCAGATGTCACCTCAGCCCTGCTCTGGGGTGGGTGGCCGAGCTGGGACACACTGACCCACCTGGCTGTGCTGCACAGGGAGCTGACCCTGTGTCACTGTAGGACACAAAAAACCACAAGCACACACACACTGCTGCTCCAAAGGTGAATGAAAAAGGGAAGTTTATTTTCTGATTCTAACATTTATAGTTTTTCCAAAAGTGGCAGTGCCACCTCTCCAATGACACTGGACAAACCAACAGTCCATCAACATTCTCCTCCTCCATAAAGGAATGCAAAACAATGAGTTATTTACAGAAAGTGTGTGAGAAAGTTCACTACAAGAACGTCAGCATCAGAAGGCTCAGAAAATCTTTAAAAAAACAGAGTGACAACCCTGAGCTCCCACAGCCAGAGCTCAGAGGAGCAGCAGCCTCTGGGGCAAAAGCAGTGAGGAGAGCAAGGAGAGGAGCAGCAATGTGATGGATGTTCCCACTGTGGGGGCACAGAGGCTGTGCTGGAGCCCCAAAACAGCCTGTCCCCACTGGGATCTCACTGAGATGCTGAGGTGGAACCATTCCTGGGGCTGGGTTTGGTCCTGTCAGCTCCTGTGGACCAGCAGGGAAAAGGTAAAACAATGTACCTTGCCATACAGCCCAGGGAGAGCTGCATCCCCTCCTGCTGGAACCTAGCTGGGAGAGGGGCAGGGATTCACCACAGGGTGAAAAAGGCTGCCCAGCATGGGGGGATTCACTGGGGTGGTGCCCTGAACCCTCAGCCAGAGCCAGGACAGAGGCTGTGCTCAGAAATCCCTGTTAGGTGTCATCAGAAATCCCTTTTAGTTATTTAGGGACACCAGGTTACATCCAGCTGCCACCATTTTAGAGCCCTGAACCCAACACTGCCACATGTAAATCCACCTGGGAAAAACACAGATTGGCTTCTTGCTTTATTTATCAGCCAGGGCTGGGAGAGCAGGGACACATCCCTGAGCCACCTTCCCTGGCTCCAGAAATGTGTTCATTATTGCCAGGCTGTGTCTGGCAGGGTGAGGATGGCTCTCAGATTACAGATGTTTATCAGCGAACTATAATAAAGGTGGGGACAGTGACACCAAGATGAATATTATATTTCAGGGGAATTTAAATGAAATGATCCATCATGGCCAGCAGATCAGCACCACCTCCTGCCAAGCCCTGCACTGAGCAGAGCAGCCCCACAGTCACCTTGGCTTTTCCAGAGGAAAAGCAGCAGTGACAGGTAAAGAGAAACACCCTGGATTTCAAGGGTAAACAGCAGCATGGAACTGGGCCGGGTGGCAAGGGAGCCACAGCATGGCACTGGGACACCCCCAGAACGTGGGGACAGCCCCTGGTCCCACACTGAGCACCCCAGCATCAGAGAGCCCTGGAAATGGGCCATGGTTTGGGCAGGATGTGCAGGGGAAGGGTTATGGAGTTCCTTTTCCCTTCAGCGAATTATTGCCCCTGGAAGCAGGAGGTTGGTCCCTCCAGGGAGGAAACAATCAGAAACCACTCTCCCTCCACTGGCTCGCCCACAATTTGCTACCTGTTGCATTTTACAATCGAGAAGGCAAGAGGGCAGGAATAAAGCACAGAGTGGGTGCAGGGCAGGGACACCAGGAGTGCTCCGAGCCGCTGCAATCCAGCCACGCAGGCATTACACATTCATCTGAATTTTAAATACAGAGCATGATGACTGGCATCCTCACAACTGCCACCACAGCCTCACACTCCAGCTTTTATGGTAATTCACAGGGAGTTACCCACAAGGCACCGCAGAGATTTTCTTGGCAGCCATCCTAAACTAATTTTTATAGGTTAGTGTACGGTTATACATAAACGTTTAAGAAAAATAAAATGGCGACTTGGAGGGAAGGACATGGCTGGGAGGTGCTGGGCTGTGGCACCTGATGGTCCAAAATGCCACAGGCCTGAGTGTCACAGATATCTTTTATGAAAAATCCTTTCCTTAGGGATTTTTCCTCCTGAGAAGCTGAGAGGCCTCAGGAACAAAATGTAAACATTGATTATCTGCTGCTGTGGAATGCAACAGGTGCATCTGGGATTGGTCTCACGTGGTTGTTTCTAATTAATGGCCAATCACAGTCAGCTGGCTCAGACTCTCTGTCCGAGACACAAACCTTTGTTATCATTCCTTCTTTTTTCTATTTTTATCAGGCCTTCTGATGAAATCCTTTCTTCTATTCTTTTAGTATAATTTTAATGTAATATATATCATAAAATAATAAATCAAGCCCTCTGAAACATGGAGTCAGATCCTCATCTATTCCCTCATCCTAAGACTACTGTAAAGACACAGTCACACCTGAGGTGCACTTCTGGCCACTACGGCAGGGCCAGGGGACAGAACCACTGGCTACCACAGGGCCCAGCCCTGCCCCAGTGCCCCTGGGTGTCCTGAGCCCCCCTGAACCCTTTGCAGGATGCTCAGGTCAAGCAGGTCCCACCTGGCCAGGTGACAGCACCTGCCTGCTCACAGGGACCCGTCTGCGATGCCCAGCCCCTGTCCTGGGGACACCAACCTGGAGGGGATGGGAACAACCCCAAGGAACAACAAGTTGGTGTTCCTGATGGTGTTTGTAATGGTAGAAATCCCAGCAGCCTGAGAAGCACCCCTCACAGAAGTGTGGGATGGTTTGGGATAGAAGAAGCCTCAAAGAGCATCTCCTTCCACCCCAGCGGGACACATTTGCTGTCACCTTTGCTTCCCACATTTCCTGGCTGTGCTGGACAAGGGGAAGCTGCTGCTCATTTTCCAGCCCGAGCAGGGGAAGGAGCTGGAGCTGCTGCCAGGGAAACAAAGGAGAGAGGCAGCAGGAGGGAAACCTCGAGCACTGCAAGCCCGGAGCAGCACCCATCTGTGATTCACAGGCACCAGAGCAAACACTGGGTGATGTCAGAGCTGACGATCAGCTCAGAAAGAGCCAAAAACCCCTGAGCTGCTGCAGGTTGTGCTGCACACACACACACACACACGCCTGTGGCAGCAGAGGGTCTGTCCATCCCTGCTGGATCACAATGGCAAAATGGAGGGAAGCACCAAAAGGAAAAAGCTCTCAGACTTAAATCAGCCGTGGAGTTACTCACGAGGCTGATTTGGATACGGGGGCGCCACGAAGAAAAGAATGGAACAACAAATCAGAGGGAAAGGTGGGGAGATTCAGCTCCAGAAATACAAAGAGACAAAGCCCTGGATTCCCGAGCAGGCAGCTGCTTTCCCTGGATGGGATCAGTGCAGTTGGAGAAGCCACACACACAGCACAGCCTCCCTCCCATGCTCACCCTGTGCCACCCCAGCTGGCTGCTCCCGTGCAAGGAGGAGGAGGAGAGCACTTTGTCCCAGCTTTGTGCCACCTCCAGGAGCACGAGGTTACCCTGAGAGACCCCACAGCTCCTCGGGTGTCACTGCCCACAGAGAGAAGGGAAAGCAGGGGAAAATCCCCATCATCATCATCATCATCCCTGCAGGCATGGCCAAGAACCCCAAGGGAAAGCAGGGGGAAAATCCCCATCATCATCATCATCATCATCATCATCATCCCTGCAGGCCATGGCCAAGAACCCCAAAGGAAAGCAGGGGGAAAATCCCCATCATCATCATCATCATCATCATCATCATCATCATCATCATCATCGTCATCATCGTCATCATCGTCATCATCATCATCCCTGCAGGTCATGGCCAAGAACCCCAGACCGATGCAGAGATGGCAGCAGGAGAGGCAGGACCCTGGGAATGGATTCACCTGTGAACCCTTCCCTCCTCAAACCCCAACAGGCTTCAAAATCCTCCTGGACAGAGAGAGATCCCTCTTGCAAACCCCTGCAGGACCTGCCACACGTTCCAAACTGTGGCTGCAGCCAAACCAGCCTTGTTCCTGGGGCTTTCTGGGGACATCCCAGCTGCTCAGAGGTCACTGTAGCCCCCGGTGTGGTGCAAACCAGCACTGACAGAGCACTCACCTATGAAATGGGGCTGAAAACAAGGGATTCAGCTGCTGCCGTGCAAAACCAACCCTGACACGGCAGCAGGAGTGGAGAACTCCAGGGTCTGGGCACAAACAGCCACAGGCTTCCCAACCTGAGCCATCCCACAGCCCCGATTTAATCTGATTCATGCAAATGTTAAACCAATTTAGGTGTACACATTGTACGGGTTGCCTGGCCCAGTTTAATTTGATAGGTTTTTAAACCTGTTTAGACAAACTAGTATCTGCTGTCTAATCTAGAGCAGCTCCTGTTTTTGTGCAAATGTTGCCAGGGAACTGGAGCACGGAGGTTCTGATGGATCCTGGCTGTGCAGCACCACTCACAGTGTGCAAGCACTGAGTGATAGCAGTGCATGGAAAGCAGGAATGATAAAAATCCCATTTCCCTCAGGGCTGGCTCCCAAATCCCTCCTGCAGCACCAGGAGCTGTGCAAAGGCGAACAGCACAGGCAGCCCAAGCTGGATGAATTACCAAGGCAAGACAACGATACCCAAGCTAGAAAAGAAAATAAAAAGTCCGAAAGAATTATGTTGGATCAGGCTCAGAACTCTAGAGGGTTTATGGGTTGAAAGACGGGGGGGAAATAAAAGACAATTTCCAGTTTTCTAGGCTGATGTCAAGGAAAAAAAAAAATTGGTCAAGTTATAAAGAAAATAATCAGAAAGAGAGGACAAGAGGAAAAAGAAAGGTCTAACAAACAGAGGCTGCAGATTGCTCCAGCTTATTGTGTAATAAACTTTGCAGAAAGGAAGCTGGACCGAGCGTTACTACTCCAGGGCTCAGAGGTTTAAAATCGACCACAATTTTTAAAAAGCAATACTGACATAGCCAGAAGCTGCCCAGCCTGGCTGGCTCTTTCCGTTTGCAAATATTAAAAAAATAATAAAATATATGTCCTGGGGGTTGTGCCCAGAGACCCCAAAGCCCCCAGGTCCTGACCCCATTCCCTCCATCCTCTGCAGGAACCAAAGAGCTTCAGGGATGGACTCAGCTGGGCCAGGGGAAGGGATTATTTGGAGTACAAGCCAGGCACACTTTTCATGCTGTTGAAGCAATGATATTTAACAGAAGTCATTTACAGATTTTCCCTTTTTGTTGAGGAGAGAGTTATGAATAATATGCACGTTCTTATCAACTCACATAAGAAGAATTTAAAGCTCAAAGTTCAGCAAGTGAGGATTAAACCACTTAGCAGCATCCTTTTAATGCAACTGAGTAACCTCTCTCCTTACCATAGGCTGGCACTGCCCACACTGACTCGGGTTACATCTGCCTTCCCTTTATCTCGGGGCTGCTACACTGGCAATTTTATCTCTGCAAAGCAAAAGAAAAACTGTTTGAGGAAAAAGAAAAACTGTTTGAGGAAAAAGAAAAACTGTTTGAGGAAAAAGAAAAACTGTTTGAGGAAAAGAAAAACTGTTTGAGGAAAAGAAAAACTGCTTGAGGAAAAGAAAAACTGTTTGAGGAAAAGAAAAACTGCTTGAGGAAAAGAAAAACTGCTTGAGCAGGGCACAGAGCGAGTTCACACGCAGCCCGTGCCACGGGCCACGCTCCATCCGTCACACAGCTCCCCTCCCACGCTCCACGTGGGGAGAGCATCCGCGGCTCACGGTTTACTACCTGGAGTAACTCTGCTCTGGGAGAGCAGCTGGACGGGCTGCCAGCCTGGGGAGCTGCCCCGAGGGGATCTCCGAGCTCAGAGGAGCCTCAGGTTGGGGTGTCCTGGCTCAAAATCAGCTCTGGGGTGCCTTAGGATGGCTCAGAGTCAGCTGTGGGATGCTTTAGGATGGCTCGAGCCTTTTCCCGGCTCAAAATCAGCTCTGGGGTGCCTTAGGATGGGCTTGAGCCCTTTCCCGGCTCAGAGTCAGCTTTGGGGTGCTTTAGGATGCTCGAGCCCTTTCCCAGGTCAAGGTCAGTTCTGGGGTGCTTTAGGATGCCCAGAGTCAGCTCTGGTGTGCCTTAGGATGCTCGAGCCCTTTCCCGGCTCAGAATCAGCCAGGATAAATTACAAAGGATAGATTTTTTGAGCCTTTCCTAGCTCAGAATCAGTTCTGGGATGCTTTAGGATGCTCGAGCCCTTTCCTGGCTCAGAATCAGCTCTGAGGCGCTTTAGGATGACATGAGCCCTTTCCCAGCTCAGGGTCAGCCAGGCTAAATTACCAAGGATAGATTTTTTTGAGCCTTTCCTGGCTCAAAATCAGCTCTCGGGAGCCTTAGGATGGCTCAAGCCCTTTCCCAGCTCAAAATCAGCTCTGGGGTGCTTTAGGATGCCCAGAGTCAGCTCTGGGGTGCCTTAGGATGCCCGAGCCCTTTGGAGCTGTTCCAGGGCTCTGAGGAGCCACCAACACCACCCCTCCCCTGCCTCAGTTTCCCTGAAGCGTGGCCACGTCATCTCCTCGGCCATCCCACCTGGCTGGAGCCCAGCTGCCTCAGTCCCACCTCTATCCCCAAGGCAGCAGCAGGATTTGGGCTCTGACAGGAATCCAGGCTCCTGGGGAGAGAGCACAGACAGGTTTGTCCTCTGCTGCTCGGGGAAGATGTCACACTCCTCAGCAGCCAGGAAAAGGCAGAGCAAAGCTGCTCCCCTCGGGATGAGACAAAAGGGACGCCCCAGGAAGAGGCTTCGCTTATCAAACCTGCTTTTATCAACCCAGTGAGCATCAGGGGGGCAGAGACACCTCTTGGGGGGGCACAAAGGGGCCAACACAAATTGCCAGCGAGGCCAATGCCAAAGGGAGCCACCAAAGCACCCGAGGAGCTGCTGTCCATCCCCTCCATCACCCCACAAACAGCTCTGCTGCAGGGCACCCCTCTCCCCACACAGCCCTTCAGTGGCACAGCTTCAGCTGGAAGCTCCTCGCGCATTACTCAAAGTATTTATGACTTTTTCCCCATCTGAAATATGGGCCTTTACCACGCACAGGAAGGAGGAGGAGAGTGCCAGCAAACCTGTTAATTTATAAGTCAATCTGGCAGGGAACAATTAACAGCATTGCCGCTGTTGGGTGTGCAGAAGGGGGGGTGTCTTCCCCCTGGGGAAGGCAGGAGGGGTCTCTCCATCAGCACACGCCCTGCCCTGCTGAACCCAGCAGCCTTTGTGCCCAGCACCCTGGTCCAGCTCCATTTCCCTCCCTGGGAGCTCTCACAGGGACAAACAGCCCAATCCCCCACAGCCAGATGACACAAACAGCTCCCCTGGCCAGGCACAGCTACACAACCCCCAAAACACCATTTATTTATGGGGGGAAATCATCAAAATCCCGAGCATTTTGTCGTGGCCAAGCCAAGCTGTGAGAGCAGCAGGAGTGCCACAGGAGCATCCCCTGCACACCCAGGAGCGGATGGGTGGCACTTCCCTCGCCCCACAGAAGGGCTGAAACCCCCCAGAAAAAAACCAAATCTGCTTTTTTTCCTTCCACCTTTGTGGGAGCAAAGCCTCCCGGGACTCTGGGAGGGCGAACACACAAGAGCAGAGATGTCCCTGCCCCAGGGAGTCCGGACCCACCCTGCAGATGCCAGGGCTGCCACCCCCACACCCGCACCGCTCCCCTCATCCCACACCGCACCCTCTGCCTGCCCAGCAGGGACTGGAGCGGGATCCTCCTGGGGAAGCACAAACATTATTCATCACTGCTCTCATTGAAGGGCTGGGGGGGCTTCACCCTCATTGTGATAAATTTTGGCTCCGGGGCCGGCTCTTGCCGGCTGCGGGATGATGCCAGGGCTGGAGATTTCAGCTGAAATCCCCGCGGGCAGATGGAAAACACCACCTGCTGTCACCCCAGGGGCGTCCCTCGGTGACTCCACGGCTGTCCCCAGCGCCAGAGCCGATTCCCCTTTCAGAAGGGAGAGGTTTGGTGTAGGGGAAGAAACCCTCCCAACACGGGGATTTGGCTGTTTTTGGGGTGATCCACGTCCCTTCCTTGCTACTGCCGATGACAGCGGGGCAAACCCCACCTGCTGCGGGGCTCGGGGTGGCGGCAGGACAGGACAAGGCAGCGCGGTGTCTGCGGTGGGAGCGGGCAGCTCCCCGGGGGACACAGCCGTGTCACCAGGATACGGCACCGCACAGAGCAACAACGCTCCGAGGGCTCCTCCGACACCGCATCCCGGCGATGCCGCTCCGGTCTCACCACCGGAGCATCCCAGCGTGCCGGGAGCGGCACCGGCTCCACCACCGGAGCATCCCAAGGAGCCCGGAGCTGGGAGCGGCACCGGCTCCACCACCGGAGCATCCCAAGGAGCCCGGAGCCGGGAGCTGGGGAAGCCCCGGACGGTTCTGCCGAGCATCACCGGGCACGGGCGGTCCCACGGTGCTCTCCGCGAGAGCGCAGCCCTGAGCACGGCGGTGATGCCGGAGCCCGCACGGAGCCGCACCCCGAACCTCACACCCCGAACCCGCGGGGACCGCGCTCGGGAGGCGCCGGAGGGAGGGGGCGGGGGCGCGGCGGCAGCGAGAAAAGAGCACGGCGGGGAACCGGGGGGTCCTAAAGCGCGGGGGAGGCAGCGGCAGCGGGGCGGGGGATGGAGCCGGGCGCGGACACATCGCGGTGCGGCGGGGGACGGAGCGGGGCGTGGGGCGGGCTGTGCCCCAGGACCCCCCGGCCGGGCTCCAGCGCACCCCGGAGCCCCCGCCCGGTCCCCGGCGCTCCCCCTCCCCGCACCCCCGCTATAGCGCGGCCCCTTCCCCCCCCACCCCTCCCATACATCCCCCCCATAACACGCCCCCCATTCTCCGGTGCCACCCACCCGCGACCCCCCATCGGCACCGGCCGCGCCCCCGCACCGAGCCCCCCGCCCGCCTGCCCACCCACCCCTCCCGAGCGCTCCCCGTTACAAGCCCACCACCCCCGCTATACCGCGCCCCGTCCCCAGCCCCGCGGCGGAGCGGAGCGCTCCCGCACCGTGCCCCGCTATAGCGCGCCGCCGGTACCTGCCGGCGCGGCCGCCCGCTGCCATGCTGCCGGCGGAGGGGCTGCGCGGGGCCCTGCTCCGCCTCGCCGCCGCCCGTTCCGCCGCCGCCCGTTCCGCTCCGCCCGGGGCTGGCGAGCCGGGGCCGCGCCGGGCGCGGGGACACTGCGGCGAGCCGCGCTCCCGCCCGCCGCCCGCTCGCTCCGGTGATGTCATTCCCCGGGCCGCCGCGTGACGTCACCGCGGGGCGGGACACCCCGGACACGCCCCCGCAGCGCCGGGAGGGGCCCGCGGGGGCCGTGACGTCACCGCGGGAGGTTAGGGCGTGGCCGCGCCTTAAAGGCGCCGCGCACGTGGCAGCGGAGGCGCGAGGGGCGAGCGGGGTTTGGGGGGTCCTGCCCCGACCGCGTTTGGTGCAGGCGCTGTGAGCCCCGGCTTTAACACACCCCGAGGCTGAGAAAATTCTTCATGTGCGCCCCATCTCCCATATTTAACATTTAATCGATTTATATTTATTGATAATAATATATACATTTTATATATTACATATAATATTTATTTATTTTTAATAATATATATCATAAACAATATACAATATATTATTTATAATAGACAATATAATATATACTATATACTATATTATAATATATAATATATAATATATACAATATAATATAATATATAATGTATAATATACAATATATAATATATAATGTATAATGTATAATATATAATATATAATATATAATATATAATATATAATATATAATATATAATATATAATATATAATATATAATATGTAGTATATAATATATAATATATAGTATATAATATATAATACATAATATACTATATATTGTATATATAATATAATATAATATAATATAATATAATATAATATAATATAATATAATATAATATAATATAATATGTATTATATATTATATATTATATAATATATAGTGTATATTGCATATTATATAATATATAGTATATACTACATATTATATATAATATGTTACATAGTATATAGTGTATATTATATAATATTATAACTAGTATATAATATATAATATATAATATGTGATATATGATATATAATATATAATATATAGTGTATAATATGCAATATATAATATATATTTAGAAATATGTAATTATATTTAATATTAAATATGCTTAATATGTAATTCTTCATATTTTCTGCATTTAACATATTCCCAGCAATAATTGGAGGAATGATTTTGCCCTCGTTTTCCCATAGAACCCCAAAGGGACCCATAGGAGCCCCAAGGACCCCCAGGAGCCCCGAGGGACCCCCAGGAGCAGCTCCAAGGTGCCCCACGCTGCTGTGGGGTCCAGCCCCACCCTCTCACTCCTGGGAGGGTCCCATCCCCTGTCCCAGACCCTTTTCCCAATTTTCCAGCCGAGCAGGGACCAATCCCCAATTCTCTCCCTCTCCCCCAGCCCAGCCCCTCTGCACAGGCCCTGCATTGCCAGGGCCCCCCGTCCTATCTGCTGCATCTGTGTTCTTAATGGATGTATCATATTTTACAGTAATTTCCTCATTTGTCATGCAATCAAATCCTTTGATCAGACACGGGAGAAATGTAAATATCAATTATTAACCAGCCCATTCTGGTCTTGCTTGACTGGATATTTATTTTTTTATTATTTTTTTTTTTTTTGGAGGAAGGAATTGATTCATTTGCAATTCAAGTCTCCAAGTCATTCTTAATTTGGATGCTTGCATTTCTGGATGGGCTGTATTTTTGAAGGGGGAGGTATTTGATCACTAGAGCGATCAATGGCTCCATGTATATTTTATAGTGGAGAGATAGTTGTGCAGAAAAATGTAAAATAAGTGGGGGGTTTTAAATCCTGTGCGTAGAGAGCTGCTACACCGTGGTTCAAAATCTCAGTAGCCAAATTTGCTGCTCTACAGTCATTTATAGCCCTTCAGAGCGTTGGCATGAAATGGAGAGGTGGCCAGGAAATTTCTGACAGAATATTTTTCCATCTGCAAATAGTTCTATTTTTTTTATTATTTTCTCGTGAGAGTGAGGCAATTTGTATAAACACACTGCCTTAGGCAAAAAAGGCTTTGGAAATGAAAATAATAACAAAAAAAACTGAAATAAAATTACAAGAAAGATGAAACTCAGTTGCTTTCTTTTTGGTTTCCCATTTGGAGATGGTTTTCCACCCAAAGCTTTGGAAGTTTCTGGTGTCTGTATGGCCTGAAAAGTCAAGCTGGGGCTGTGACACGCATTTGTCCTGGCATTTCAGCATCCACGCTCTCCTGACATTTCACTGGTGCCAGTTTTGCAGGAGGTAATCCCCATCCTTCCCCCCAAAAATCCCGATTTTGGCTCCAAACTCAGGGAACTGGGAGCGCTCTCCTCTCAGCCAGGCTGTTTATTTGCTTTCTGGAGTTTTATTGAAGCTCTGAGAGTTGCATTTTGCAAGCTGTCTTCCTCCTGAAAGCGAGCAAGCTGCGCCTCTTCCTTAATCATCTGCTTTTGTTTGCTGGAAGGAAAATACCAAATATCTCATGACTTGCCACGGAGCCGTGAATGACTGCAGGGATGCGCAATTCCTGCCCGGCCTCTCATGACTCACGGGTGAGTTCTCAGGTGCACGTGGAGCCTGGCGAGATGTGCCCCAAATCCTGCCTGATTTGGGCTTTTTTATCAATCTGATAAAAGGGGATGACAACATCTTCTCACCAGCCCAGCAGTGGTTGGTGCAGAGAAGCTTCTGCAGTGTGGAATAGTCGTGGAACCATGGAATGGTTTGGGTTGGGGGAACCTTGAGCATCCTCTTGTCCCAGCTCTGCCACCTTCCCCTGTCCCAGGCTGCTCCCAGCCCGTCCGTGCCTCACCCCAGATGTGATCCAGGCCCTGCATTCACATTTTGTGAGGCTTGCCTAGTGCAATAATGCATTTTAACATCCTGGAAATCCAACACACACTTCCCATCGCCTAAAGGAATAAATGGTTTGGGCTCGACCTTGACACCGGGGATTTGTGCTGGAGCCAACTTTACTCCCAACTCCTTTTCCAACCCTTTCTTGTTTCCGCTGGGATTTAATCCACGTAAAAGCTGCGTGAAGAGACACGGTCACTGGTGGGTTGTGAGAAAAGCTATTGATCTCCCCTGATGGTGTTTGAATTTACTCTTTCAGCAGCGCTGCCAATCCAGCAGCTCCAGCTGGGCACCATCGATCCTGGCTGGGCGGGCACGTGCCAGCCACAAACCCAGACCCTGCACCATGACCCCGAGCCCACTGCAGGTGCCAAATGGGCACAGAGCTGCTCCATTTCCATTTCCATTTCCACTTCCTTTCATCTCACAGAAAGGGTTTGGCCGGTCAGAACAAGCCCTGACTTCCAGAACCTGCCTCATCCATAACCTCTGGGAGAAGGTCTCAGCAGCAGCTGAGAAACCACTTCCCAAAGTGTATCCCTTTCAGAGCCTGGGGTCTTTGTGAGGCAGAAATCCTCTCCTGGTGGAACTTCTGGAGAAATTCTCCATTGCTGTCATCCCGCTGGATGCTCCCACGCAGCAGCAGTGAGGATGAAGGAGCAGCAGGAAGGGTAAAGCTGAGCTCACCACCAGGAGCCTGCTGAAGCTTTGTGCCCTCACCTTGCTCCAAGTCCTTACCACGTTGTTTTGACAGGAAACCATCGAGGAATGAATTCCTGCAGAAGCACGGACACGGAGGAGCTCACTGCAGAGCTGCCAAAGCTGGTACAGAAAATCGAAACCTTTCTCTGGAGTAAAGCAAACAGTGGCAGGGAGTGGCCTGGGAGCCTCAGCACACCACTGAACAGAATCCAGAATGGTTTGGGTTAGAGGAGACCATGAAGCCTCTAATTCCAGCCCTGCCATGGGCAGGGACACCTCCTGCTGTCCCAGCTGTGCCAGCCTTGGCTCCAGCAAACCTGCCCTTCTCAGGCACTGCCCAAAATCCCCGTGTCCATGAGACGGAACATGTTTGAGGCACAATTACACACCTGGGGCATTTGCCATGGAGGTAATGCCTCCCAGAGAGGGGTTTTGGGGCTGGGGGTCTGCAGGGACACAGTGGGGCTGGAGCAGTGCAGGGACACAGTGGGACACTGAAGGGACACAGAGAAGGGACACAAAGGGATAGTGAAGGGACACAGTGAAGGGACACAAAGGGATAGTGAAGGGACACAGAGAAGGGACACAGTGCAGGGACAATGCAGTGACACAATGCAGGGACAGTGCAGGGACACTGAAGGGACAGTGAAGGGACACAGTGCAGGGGCAGTGCGGGGACACAGAGAAGGGACACAGAGAAGGGACAGAGTGCAGGGACAGTGCAGGGACATTGAAGGGACAGTGCAGGGACACAGTGCAGTGACACAGTGCAGGGACACAGTGCAGGGACACAGTGCAGTGACACAGTAAAGGGACACAGTGCAGTGACAGTGCAGGGACACAGTGCCATCCCCAGACACAGTGCAGTGACACTCTGCAGTGACACAGTGCAGTGACACAGTGCAGTGACACAGTGCAGGGACAGTGCAGGGATGCAGGGACACAGTGCAGTGACACTCTGCAGTGACACAGTGCAGTGACACAGTGCAGTGACACAGTGCAGGGACACAGTGCAGGGACACAGTGCAGGGACACAGTGCCATCCCCAGACACAGTGCAGTGACACTCTGCAGTGACACAGTGCCATCCCCAGACTGGTTTCCAGCAGCCTCGCTGGTGCCTGGGGATTTCTCCTGGGGTTGGAAGACAGGCACGTGTCAAACACGTCAGGCACGCTCCGGCACCGTCTGCTCCTGCAGAACAATAGTTACTCTTCATGTTAGTTCAGTTACAGATCAAATAATCTGAAAAATTCACAAGTGGCTGCGGATACAAATTAACTTAACAAAACATTTTGAAAATGGCGCAGTCCTGGGGAGAATACAAATGTGGCAGGCACCGGTGGGAGAGCAATCCAAGTGTCTGCACCGGAGTCCTCCCATCCCCATTTTCCCCGCGTCAGATAACACAGAAAGCAGCTGAGGCTGGATGAAATACAATAACCACGCCGTCCAAGATGGAGCCATGCCATATGGAAGCCCAGGGAAGTTTTCTCCGCTCTTTGCTCCGCTGATGTTTTTCAGCTGTGTCATTGGTGCTTTGCTTTATCAAGAACATTATGGGCTGAGTTCTGTCTGTGCAGTGAAAAATGACAGGCTGGGCTTTGCCTCTCCATTGCACCAAAGTCATCGGTGTTGCGGGAAGGTAAAGGACACAAGCATTTGGCTTGTGGTCACCGTTTCGTAACTGCAGAGCAAAAAGCTATAAAATCCTGATGAATCCTTTCAGCTTTGGAGCCTAAAACAGCTCTTTGCTTTCCAGCCTGGCTGGGTGCACACGTGGGTGCTGTGGATGAGGGCAGGAGCATCCTGATGCCCAGTGCTGGTGGGAACACGTTACACACAGGAATTGCTCTCTTGGGGAAACAACCCAGCAGGGATTCACTTCCAGCAGGGATGCTCCCAGCCCAGCTGCTCAGAGGGGCTGCAGCTCACCCTCTGCGCTGTGGTGGCTGGATCCAGATCGCTTTTGGTGTGGGGAGAGGAGACTGTGGGATAAAAAAGGCTCGGGCTAAATAAGGCAGAGCTGTGTGGGATGCTGCGAACAGCTCGCCGCAGATGTAACCCACTCCATATGGAAGGTCCAAATCACCCACGCTGGGTTTGGCTTTCCCCACCGTCAGCCAGAGCTGGTGGGGAGCCACAGCACGGTGGGGGGACCTCTCCCAGAGGGACTTCCCTACCACCAGCTGGACCCGGTGCTTTATCCTCATCCTCCTGCTTCCCCAAGCCACGGCCGCTTTCCCCAGCTCAGCACAGGAGGATCCTTGAAGGGCGGATCCAAATCATCCCTAAATCCCTTTCCCCAGCTCAACACAGAAGGATCCCTGAAGGGCCGATCCACATCATTCCTAAATCCCTTTCCCCACTGCACCCCAAGGTCCTGCTGAGCTCCAGCGGCCCCATTCCTCCTGCCCTGTACTCAGGGCTCTGGAATCACATCATGCTTTGCGTTGGAAGCCACCCAAAGCATCCTCTCATTCCAACCCCACTAGACCAGGTTGTTCCACACCCCACGGACCCCCCAAACCCGGTCACCCCACGGAGCTGCCTCCAATGCCCAGCCCTTGGGGCAGCTGGGAGGGAGCAGGAGCCGCCTCCGCTCCCACTGCTGCGGGAATTGCGCTCACTGCTCATTACTGCCGCTCCTCCCCAGCCCGAGCAGGCAGCAGAGGCTTTTTGTCTGAATGAAACGAGAACAAAACTGGATGGAACGGCGCGGGGAGATTAGTCATTAGTCATTTCACCTTCCTCAGGAGCTGCTGCTAATTGAGGCACTCAGGTACTGCTGCGGCTGAGTCACCCCAGCCCCGCTGCTCAGACCGCCCTGCCGTGCCCGTGGGTGTCCCAACCGCTCTGGGTCAGCCCTCAAGGGCCCTGGAGACCGAAAGGAGAGGAGAAATGGGGTTCAGCAGGTGCACAGATCCAGCAGATCCAGCCCCGAGGCTGCCATGGTCCACATCCCCCTTCCAGCCCCGAGGCTGCCATCACCCCTGTCCTGGTTTAGGGCAAATTTGGGAGAAAACCTCCAAAGGGGGCCCCTTGTCCTGGTTTAGAGCAAATTTGGGAGAAAACCTCCAAAGGGGCCCCTCCAGAAAGCAAACTCAGATGGCCCCTACCCCTAACTGGTTCAGGAAGGATTCCTTGGAGGGAAGTGGAAAGAACCTGTTTATTTAACAGGCACAGCACCCCCCAGCACACAAAACGAACAATACCGGGTGACAGCGCTCTGAAAAAGATGACAAATTCAGAAAGTCTCTCTTGGGAGTGGTCACTGTTCTCAGTCCCTCCTGTGCTGGGGCAGCTGCTGCAGCCACAAGGTGCAAACTCTCAGTGTTCCCAGGGCCCAGCCCAGAGCAGGTTCCAGTTTGTTCCAAAAAAAAAAAAGGAAAGGAGAAACAGTCCAGGAAGAAATTTGGACTGTTTAGCTAAAGGGCAGGAGCAGATGATGCTCCACCAACACCTCCTCTGTGCCTTTGGCCCAGCAGAGCTCCCTGATGCAGCTCCCTGATGATACCCTGGTGCCTTGGGAGGGAAAGGTGCACCCAGAGGAAATGTGTGTGTGCACGTGTCCCGTAGGATCAACCTGCAACATGATCCCATGGCTAAAAAACCCAGCTCTGATCTGCAGGATTCCTCCCTGCAGGTTTGCTGCCTGCTGGGGTGCCAGAGCCCGGTGGGGAATTGCTGTGCTTGGGGCAGGGAGAGAAGCTTTTGTCAGAAGTGGGTTCAATTATCCAGAGTATAAAATAGGAAAGAGTCGACTAAGGCTGGATGAGATGTGCCATATGGGACTCCGTGATCCCTGTGCCAAACAAATGAGGTCTTAATGCTGTGCCAGCCCTTGGGGAGGAAGAGATAACTTTATATATTTATAAACTTTATATATATTTATATTCCTTCCTTCCTTCCTTCCTTCCTTCCTTCCTTCCTTCCTTCCTTCCTTCCTTCCTTCCGCCACTTCCTTCCTTCCTTCCTTCCGCCACTTCCTTCCTTCCGCCACTTCCTTCCTTCCTTCCGCCACTTCCTTCCGCCACTTCCTTCCGCCACTTCCTTCCTTCCTTCCTTCCTTCCTTCCTTCCTTCCTTCCTTCCTTCCTTCCTTCCTTCCTTCCTTCCTTCCTTCCTTCCTTCCTTCCTTCCTTCCTTCCTTCCTTCCTTCCTTCCTTCCTTCCTTCCTTCCTTCCTTCCTTCCTTCCTTCCTTCCTTCCTTCCTTCCTTCCTTCCTTCCTTCCTTCCTTCCTTCCTTCCTTCCTTCCTTCCCTCCCATCCTTCCTGGAGCTGGTGAGCAGTGCAGCGAAGTTTTCCCCATCCTGGAGGAAATTTCTCCATCCCAGAGAGCTGCAGAAGGGAGACAGGACCAACCCCTCTGCAAAAATCTCCTTTTCTAATTGAATTTCTCCCCGCCGTGGCTCCTGACGCTTTGCTGGTGCACGGGGGAAGCGGAGTTGAAAAGGGAATTTCTGGCTTTTATTTCCCTGCCAGCGCAGGCGGGTGGGCGGGCGAGGCACTTGGAAGGATGTTTTCCTTTCGTTTTCCGCTCTCATTGGGCCGCTATATTTAGGTCAGTTTCTAATTTTCTGGCCTTAATTAATGAGCTGAAGTTTTCATGCACAGGCACTCCAACAGCTTGGGAAGTTCAGCCTGGTCACTGAGCAGGAAAAATAAAAATTGTCTTTCTTCTGTGCCGGGGCTGGGAAGTGACCTGTGGATAACCCCAGAGGAAACATCTCTGGGATCGCTGGGACACGCCAGCCCTGACCCTTGGGCACCTGGGCATGACAGGTTGGACCTGTGATGGCACCTGGGCATGACAGGTTGGACCTGTGATGGCACCTGGGCATGAGACAGGTTTGTACTTATGATGGCACCTGGGCATGACAGGTTGGACCTGTGATGGCACCTGGGCATGACACAGGTTTGTACCTGTGATGGCACCTGGGCATGACACAGGTTTGTACTTATGATGGCACCTGGGCATGACAGGATGGACCTGTGATGGCACCTGGGTGTGACACAGGTTTGTGCCTGTAATGGCACCGTGCCTACCTGCATCCTGACGTGGGGCTGTGCTCTCTGTGCTCCCAGTGCCCTCCAGGTGCCAGTCCCAGGTACCCCCTGATCCCAGGATGTGCTCCCTGTGCTCCCAGCCCACTCCAAGTGCCAGTCTCAGGGACATTCCTGACCCTGGGATGTTCTCCCTGTGCTCCCAGGTGCCAATCCCAGGTACCCTCTGACCCTGGGATGTGCTCCATGTGCTCCCAGGACCCTCCAGGTGCCAATCCCAGGTACCTCCTGACCCTGGGATGTGCTCCCTGTGCTCCCAGCCCACTCCACGTACTGGTCCCAGGGACACGGGTACCCCATGGATGTTCTCCCTGTGCTCCCAGTGCCCTCCAGGTGCCAATCCCAGGTACCTCCTGACCCTGGGATGTTCTCCCTGTGCTCCCAGGTGCCAACCCAGGTACCCTCTGACACTGGGGTGACGCCCTGTGCTCCCTGCACCCTCCAGGCGCAGTCACACCAACACCCCTGGATGCCATCGGAGGCACACAGGATGCTCTCCCTGGCACATCTCAACACCCCTGGATGCCATCGGGGGCACACAGGATGCTCTCCCTGGCACATCTGAGCCTCCAGAGCCCCGCAGAGGTTCCAGGCTGTTTCTGCCTCTCTCTGGAAGGGGCCTTGGATGCCCCATGGCTGCGCACCGGGCACAAGCAGTCCCGCTCCTCCCTGGCACCCAGCCTGTGCCCGTCTCTCCAATCATGCAAAAAGGTTTCAGAGTGCAGGGCGGCCGTAAATCTTGGGAGTTTTGAGCCCCCTCCCAGCCTCAAGCTGCCGCCTGGCCGCTTGCCCGATGCCTTGGCTGATTTTCCTCTTGGAGCAGCTCCCACTGTCCGTTTGTCCATTTGTCCATTTGTCCATTTGTCCGTTTGTCCCTCTCACCTGCGTGGCTCTCAGCGTTTCCTGGGCTGGGGTTCGGGGCTAAAAAGGTGTTTGTGGGTGACAGTGGCACAGATCCCCCCCGTGTACACACACACACACACACTCGCTCTGCCTCACTCCCCCTGGCACCAGCACCACCTTAAAATAGATCTGCCTTAAAATAACACCCCGCTAACCCCAGGCAGATGTGGAGTTTTTATTTTCCAGCAATCAGGAGGTCGGTTTGTTTTTGTTTTTTGGGGGTTTTTTTTTTTTATTTTTTTATTTATTTATTTAGCTAGAAATAGACACACCAGGAGAGGGGGTTGGTGGCACCAGAACTACAAACTGCGCCCCAAAGCCAGTGGCTAGGTGGCTGCCCTGAGTGAGCAGCCCCCCCCCCAAAGTGTTTTGGGTGGAAATCACTCAGATTTGTGGGCATTGAGGACATTTCTGGCACAGGAGGTGCTATAGCAACCGCCTGAAGGTGCTGGGAAAAAGCTGAGAGGGGAAATAAATAAAATAATAAAAGTATTGGTGGAAAGCAGAGTGATGGTAAAAGGAGAAGAGGAGGAGGAGGAGATCCCAGGGTGCAACCTGGTGCCAAAACATCCAGTGGGATTTCTCTGGGGTGCTTTTAAACTAAAAAAATTCCCAAAGAGCAGAATGGCAGAGGAAGGAAGGAAGGAACTGGGTGTTCCAAGCTCCCAAACTCCCACATAAATTCCCAGTTTCGCATCCCTGCAGGGTCTCTGTCACATCCCTTTCCCTCCCAGCAGTGGGAACTGTCACCCCTCGTCCCCCAGCACCATCCAGCCTGCATTTTTGGGGCTGATCCTCCATCCCTAACCAACTCTTGGCCCTAAAAGGAAACTGGAGCTATGTTCTTGCTGCATCCCCTGCTCAGGGGTGCTGTGGTGTGCTGAGCAAGTGGGAAAAAACCAAAAAAATTCCCAAATCTGGCGCCTGGGGAGCTGTATCAGAGCTGTGTCACTGGGCTGGAGCTGCCAGATACCCTGACCAGAGGAAAAAAAAAAACCCACTTTTTGGTGACAACTTCCTCCATTTCCCCTCTGATTTTATTTCCCCCTTCCCCTCCCAGCCCTTCCCTCGCTGCCAGGGTTTTTGGCAGGATTAATTCTAGATAAAGTCACCCTGAGCGACGGCCTCTGCTTTTGTGTTCTCCTTGTCTATTTTCCACCTGGCTGAGCCCAGAGAAAGCTCCAGAGGAATCCAGGGCTGCCAGGGGAACCCGGCTCGGCCGACACTCGTCCGCTGGAGGGGTTGTTTTTATTTCTGATGGGAAGCAGAGCCTGCTGCGCACAGGTGGGGCGGGACGGGCGGCAGGAGCCGAGGGGCGTGCGGGGATTGAGGGATGGAATTCACCCATGGAGGCTCTGGGGGCGCAGGGGGAGAATCCCCCAGGCCGCTGATGGTTTGGGTTTCGCAGCTTGGTTGGGGATAAAATACCCCCTTTTTTTGGGAAGGTGCAGGGTGACAAAATCCCCCTTTGGTGACAAAATCCCCTCTTTTTGGGAGGGGTGCAGGGTGACAAAATCCCCCTTTTTTGGGAGGGTGCAGGGTGACAAAATGCCCCCTTTGGTGACAAAAATCCCCCTTTTTTTGGGAGTAGTTCATGGTGACAAAATCCCCCTTTTTTGGGAGGGGTGCAGGGTGACAAAATCCCCCTTTGGTGACAAAAACCCCCCTTTTTTGGGAGGGGTGCAGGGTGAGGGGCTGTGTCTGCACCATGGCTCTGGTTTGTGCTTTGCAGCCTGATTGGTGATAAAATCCCCACTTTTTGGGAGGGGTTCAGGGTGACAAAATCCTCTCTTTGGTGACAAAATCCCCCCTTTTTAGGAGTAGTTCATGGTGACAAAATCCCCCCTTTTTTTGGGAGGGGTGCAGGGTGACAAAATCTCCCCTTTGGTGATAAAATCCCCCCCTTTTAGGAGTTGTTAATGGTGACAAAATTCCCCCTTTTTTGAGAGGGGTGCAGGGTGAGGGGTCGTGGCTGCACCATGGCTCAAGCCAAGCCTCTGTAATTTGTATTTTGCAGCCTGATAGTGACAAAATCCCCCTTTTTTGGGAGGGGCGCAGGGTGACAAAATCCCCCCTTTGGTGATAAAATCTCCCACTTTTTTGGGAGGAATGGAGGGTGAGAGGCTGTGGTTGCACCATGGCTCAAGCCAAGCCTCTGTATTTTGTATTTTGTATTTTGTATTTTGTATTTTGTATTTTGTATTTTGTATTTTGTATTTTGTATTTTGCATTTTGCAGCTAGATTGATGATAAAATCCCCCGTTTTTGGGACGAGGGGCTGTGGCTTGCACTCAAGCCAAGCCTCTGGTTTGTATTTTGCCGACCCCACGAGCACAGGGTCAGTTTGTGGCTTAAATATGGGGCACAAAACACATTCCAGGGGCAAGAACGTGAGCCAGGGCTTGTTGTGTAAAACACAGGCAGGGGCAGAGCCTGGCTGCCCCCCAGCAGGGTCCATGCTGGGTTTTCCTCCTCGATGTGAGGCTGTCCTGACCTGCAGGGCTTAGAAAAGGATGAAATTTGGTTTCAATAAGTGACTTTGAGCTCTGTAAGCGCCCAAGGCCAGGCTGAACAGAGCTTGGAGCAGCCTTGTCCAATAGAAAGGGGCGAACTGGGATGATTTTTGGAATTCCAGCTTGTCCCTGGTGGGTTTCAGGCAGGCAGGGGATGGTGGCACACAGAACTGGAGCTGGGCTCCCATCCCACCAGCCCAGCCAGTTACTGAGCTCTGTCATTGCTTTTTTTTAACATTTATTTCTGGCCTGGCAGCAATTATTTCTCCAGCAGGGTGGAGGTTATTAGGATAACTGCTCCTGTGGTTCGTGCAGATTAGTTTGAGATGGAGGAAGGCAGAGGGAGGCTGCTGCTTGGGAAGCAGGGTGGTTATCCATTGGAAAGGGCAGCTGGAGGAGAAGGCAGGGAAGTCCTGCTGTCCCTGCAGGCTGCACAGGGCCACAAGGGAGGGTCCAGCCCCTCTCCTTGCCAGGGATTTCAGCAGTTCTGCAGTTTATTGCAGCCCTGAGACACCTGAAAAGTCTCTGTTTGGAAGAATGAGTCGGAGTTTGTGACGGTGCTCACAGGGGTCTGAGGGTGAGGGAGGAGATGAGGATCTGACTCCGCGTTCCAGAAGGCTTGATTTGTTATTTTATGATATATATTACATTAAAACTATACGAAAAGAATAGAAGAAAGGATTTCATCAGAAGGCTGGCTAAGAATAGAATAGGAAAGAATGATAACAAAGGCTTGTGGTTCGAGCTCTGTGTCCGAGCCAGCTGACTGTGATTGGCCATTAATTAGAAACAACCACATGAGACCAATCCCAGATGCACCTGTTGCATTCCACAGCAGCAGATAACCATTGTTTGCATTTTGTTCCTGAGTCCTCTCAGCTTCCCAGGCGGAAAAATCCCTAAGGAAAGGATTTTTCATGAGTAGATGTCAGCGACAGGAGTTCTTCATTTCTCGGTCTCAAGGTTGTTTATTGTATCTTATCTATAAAATTTTTCTCCTGCCCTGCTGAGGTCCATCCAGCAGGACAGTCCAGGCACTCTGCCTGCCCCTGGGGTGGTGTTATGTCTTTATACTAAAAACAATGTGTACAATATTTACAGTTATTTTCCAATACCTATCACCCGTGTTAGACAGTGAGATTCTACTCTAAACCAACCCAAAAGTGCCACCATCACAGCAGAAGATGGAGGTAGAGAAGAAGACGAAGAAGATAATGAAGATGAAGAAGAAGAAGAAGAAGAAGAAGAAGAAGAAGAAGAAGAAGAAGAAGAAGAAGAAGAAGAAGAAGAAGAAGAAGGAGAAGAAAGGCTGGACATGCCCAAGTCCCTCCATCTTGTCCCCATAACCCCCATACCAAAAATCCCAAATCTACATCTTCACCCTGTGAAAACTTTATTATTATACTATTCAAACTTCTATAAACTTCTATGGCTTTCAGGTCCTCATACAAAGCTGGTAACTTGCTCCACAGGTCATAACCAAACCCACAGGTGTTTTGGGCTCTGTGCCAGGGTCTCTGAGCCCCCTGGCAGCTCTGGACTCTCAGAGGGATGTGCTGAGTTCCAGCATAGGGGGGCACATCCTGGCACACAGAGCTGGCAGCAAACCCTGCTGGTTCAGCCCCCTGGGAACTGGCACATGTGGGGTTCTCCATGCAAGCCCTTGGTCCCACCAAGCCAAGCCCGCCCCTCCTTGCCCCCAGCAAGGCTCTCCCAGCTTTCTGCAGGTTTCCAGGAGTCGGGGGGTGTTTGTTGTCACTGCCCCTCGCAGCTGCATGCTGCAGCCCCAGTAAATGCCCTTTCCATCTTGCTCTGATCGTTAGCCGCGAGCATTCCGCTCCAGAGCTCTGCAATAATGAAAGGCGCTGAACTCGGGGATCTCAATTAACTGCAGCAAATGCTCCAGATCCTGGGAAAATACTTTGCTCAAATTATGTTGCAATAATAATGTGTACATGCATTTGCTCCCCGGGAGCGTGGGCCATGGATCTCAATCCTGCTCCCTCTCACGCCCCGAGCTCCAGCCCTTCATCTTCCTCCTGCTCAATGCATGGAGCCATTCCCAGCCCCTGGGCTGCTCTGCCACCTCCCAAACCAAAACTCAGCCCCAGTGCTGCACGGACATCCTGATGAATGCATCCCAGCTCTTAACGAACGGCACCACGTTGTCGTAATTAACGAGCAGGCGTGCCCAGCCCTTGGGCTGCCAGCTCCTTCACTCCAGGATCACGCTCCAGGGCTCAGGGTGGTCTGGGGAGGGGATGAGAAGAACCAGGATTGTGGGATCTCAGCACCTCAGGATGGAGGTGCAGAGTGGCCGAGACCACCCTTGGGGGGCTCGGGAGTCCTGGGATGTTGCCAGAAGTGTCTGGTGGCTGGACTTTGATCCTGCACGGGAGACGGCACCTATATGAGGATGGGAGGATTTCACTGGGTGAATGGTGGAGGGATAAGTTAATTAGAGTATAAAACACAGGGTTTAGGATTTCTGTACAGGGGGGTCTAAAGAAGTAAGATGGAGGAATTGGGGCGTGTCCTGTCCTTCTTCTTCTTCTTCTTGGCCTCCATCTTCTGTGGTGATGGTGGCACTTTGGGATTGGTCTTTACTAGAAGTGCACTGGTTAATAAGGGTAGAAGGTATTGGGGAAAAATGATAAATATTGTACACGTAACTTCGGGTATAAAGATAAGTGACCGCCCCGGAGGCTCTCAGTGTGCCCATGGCTGGCTGCTGTGCAGACCTCTGTCGGGCTGAAAGAAAATCTTTTAGATAAACAATTAATAAACACCGAGACCGAAACAAGATCAGAAGTCTCTCCTCGTCCTTTGAAGCGCCGGGCTGTCCAAGGCCACTCTGGGCCTTTCCAGGCCACCTAAACAGCCGAGAAACCAACACAGGATCTACCTTTAAATAAGAAAAGGGATGGGGGCAGTGATGGGGAAGGGTCTGGGCAGATGCAGGGTCCCCTCTATGCCAGGGCTGGGAGATTCTCTGGGCACAAGATGGGTTTGGTTTGCCTGGAAAAAATAGGAAAATCAGAAAAGGGAAGGGGGCAGTGATGGGGAAGGGTCTGGGCAGCTGCAGGGTCCCCCCATGCCAGGGCTGGGGGCTTCTCTGGGCACAAGATGGGTTTGGTTTGCCTGGCTCCACGTGAGGATGGGCTGGAGGTGTGTGGGGTGTGGACAGGGATGGCAAAGCCCTGACAGAGCTCTCACCCAGCCCTACAGAGCTGCCTTCCCAATCCCAACCAGCCTGCAGGAGTCTAATAAAACAAGTCCACACGTTACAAAATCAATTTCCTCTCTATTAATTTGGGTCTCTTAAGATTTATCATCATCTTTCATCACCAGATTAAAAGCAATTGGCAAAGTCTCAAATAACCTTTTAATTCTGAATTGGAAGCCAAGATCCAGAACCGTGGAGCTGTGTCCTCTGGAGGGGCACTGGCTGGGCAGGATGGGGTCCAGCACCCCAGTTTGGGACTGGGAATGGGCACATCCATCCCTGTGAGTCCCAGTTTGGGACTGGGCATGGGCCCATCCATCCCTGCCCTGCCCACAGCGAGTCTCAGCCTGGCTCTTGGTTTGTGGTGGAATTAATTACAGCTCTTCCTCTGCCTTCAATCGAAGGCTGCACTTTGATATTTATGTTCCCAGTTGTGGGTTGTGGCCTTGATTCATTAAGATTTGCATAGTAATTGTTTTCTTCTAACGAGCTGGGAGGATGGCGCCGTGGGGAGACGAGCCCTGCACACGTGGGCAGAGATCTGTACCTGCATCACCAAACTGCCAATTCCTGCCCCAAAATGTGCTGCACCTCTCCTGACCATGGCAAAGTGATTTGGGCCAGCCCAGCCACGTCTCTTCAATAATTTGTGAAGATGTCAGTGCTGCCAGCCCTGCAGAGAGAGATTTGATCAGTGCCTGATATCAGCTGCCTTCTGCTTTTCTAGTTTTTATTTATGTTTTCCTTTCCTTTCCTTTCCTTTCCTTTCCTTTCCTTTCCTTTCCTTTCCTTCCCTTTCCTTCCCTTCCCTTCCCTTCCCTTCCCTTCCCTTCCCTTCCCTTCCCTTCCCTTCCCTTCCCTTCCCTTCCCTTCCCTTCCCTTCCCTTCCCTTCCCTTCCCTTCCCTTCCCTTTCCCTTTCCCTTTCCTTTTCCCTTTTCCCTTTCCCTTTCCCTTTCCCTTTCCCTTTCCCTTTTCCTTTTCCTTTTCCTTTCCTGGAATCCAGAGGCTGCAGAAGGAAGAAGATGATGAAGATAATAAACATAAACATAAACGCAAATATAAATATTATCAATAATAGCATTAATAGGAATAATTATTTTTATTTTTATTTTTATTTTTATTTTTATTTTTATTTTTATTTTTATTTTTATTTTTATTTTTATTTTTATTTTTATTTTTATTTTTATTTTTATTTTTTTGCTTTCCCGTCTCTGCTCCCATCTGTTTGCAGAAGATTTTCCCTCTCCCAGGGCAGTGACGGATGACCAGTGATCTCCTGATGGGGCCACACCCAGATGGGAGCTGATGAGTTCCAGGTACCTCTCACCTGTGGAGCTGCCTGGGTCTCTCCTTCCTGTCAGTGCAGAGGTTTTCCCTCCTTTTGCTGCTGCTGGAGGTGCCCACAGGTTCCCCGGGCCATGGCACTGGGTTTGGGGCACAGTGCCCCTGCCCTCCCGGAGATCAAAGCTCTGGGTTCAATATTAAAGAGAGCCCCCCCAGCTCCCCCAGCCCCTTTGCAGCCCTGCCTGCTTTTCCCCAGGCTGGCTCCTGCCCTCCTTCCACCCTCATTAGGCTCTTGGCAGCCTCCTGAGCTGCTCCTCTCCAGCCTCCCGTGGGATCCCAGCCCGGAATTCCTCCTTTGAAGGGCCCACACCAAAGCCTGAGTGGAGCTTTGAACCTACCACGTGCCACTGCCTGGAATAATTCATGTTAAACATCTGATTGTGGTGGTGTGAGAGCAGAGCTGCCCTCTCTCCTGGGCTGGGACAGGGACAGGGAAGGGCTGGGAGCATCTCCTGTGAGTCTGTGGGAGAATTTCTATTCAATCTTAACCCTAAATTAAACTTTGGCAGGTAAAATCCACTGCTAAAGCTAAAGAATAATTCATGGTAAACATCTGATTGTGGTGGTGTGAGAGCAGAGCTGCCCCCTCTCCTGGGCTGGGACAGAGAAGGGTTGGGAGCATCTCCTGTGAGTCTGTGGGAGCATCTCTATTAAACCTTTCTATTCAACCTTAACCCTAAATTAAACTTTTGGCAGGTAAAATTCGCTGTCAAATCTGTACCAAGTGCCTCCCACAAGTTGTCAGGGCTGGGGGGCTGGAAGAGAGGAGCAGCAGAAGCAGAGTGAGGAGAATTCAATATTTCTGTTTGTTCTTACCCAAATAAATTGAGATGTATTTGTGGAAGTGTCAGAGGAGCCCGCAGGAATGCTACTATAAAATAACACAGCTGCTTCATGAGTGTGTGACAGACAGCACAGATTAATGTAGCGGCGTTTTTATGGTCTGTTAACAACTGATATGGGTTTTAAATATATTATCTCCCATTGTATTGTCTGTCATTTTAAAAACTGCTCATGTCTATTGTGTTTGCTTTTAAGAGGCGCTCATGGAACAATCAGCCAGTTGCTTCCTGATCTCTCCTCTTCCCCACTTCCTAGATACATCATTATCTCACCCTCTTTCTCTCCTTTTTTTTATATTTTTTTTTCCCTAGGTAGTTTTTCCCCAGCACTTTCATGGGCAATTTATTCCAAAACCCATCGAAGCCCCCTCGCGTTCCTTCATTTTCAGGAGCTTTCAAAAGCTTCTCCACCTTCACACCTGGTTATCAGTGAGACGTGGGCGAGCCAGGGGGGTGTGGAAGGGGAGGGTGGGTGCCTGTGCCAGCCTGGGATCTGCTCTGCTCCGCGAGTTCCGGGCTGGAACAGTGACAGGATGGGTTTAATGAGCTCTTAGAAGCAAATGTGGGGTTCTGAGGTGGGGAGGAAACCCTGCATTGGCTCTCAGGGCTCTTTCCCACCCTTTAAAACAAAACGGGGCAGCGTGGGGATGCTTTGCTCCCCGGGGCCCTTTGTGGGAGCATTTTTGGGGCACTGAGGGAGGTGCTGGACGTGTGTTTGTGCCCATGACTTCCTCAAAAGGCTCGAATTACTGTATTTGGAATTATATTAGATTGCAAGAACAAAGATGCCCTTTTGATGCTTTGTAGCAGCGCTGGAGATAATGAAAGGAGAGGAATTTTGATAAGGATGAAAGATAGCTTCCCTCAGCTTCCCGTGGCTGATAAAGTGCTGCCCAGATGAAGAGAGTTTAGAATTAAAAGCGCCACAAAAAAGTAAAACAAAAGTAAACAGTGCCCAGCGCTTCTCTAACAGGATAAAATTGCAGGACAATAAAGAGAAGCAGGGAAGGGGGACAGCAGATGGGTTTGGGGTGGGGGAAGAGGCCCTGGGAGCTGGGCTGGGGCAAACAGAACCAGGAATGTGCTGGAGGTGGGAAGGTTGGGTCTGCAGCCCTCCCTGCCTCGAAGAACCTTCTGGAAAGGTTCTTGGCAAACCTTCTGATGGCCAAGAACCTCCTCAAAAGGGGTGGCCAAGAACCTTCTGGAAAAGGGAGGCCAAGAACCTTCTAGAAAGGGTGGCCAAGAACCTTCTGGAAAAGGGAGGCCAAGAACCTTCTGGAAAGTGGTGGTCAAGAACAACCTGGAAAGTGATGGCCAAGAACCTTCTCAAAAGGGCTGGCCAAGAACCTTCTGGAAAGGGGAGGCCAAGAATCTTCTGGAAAGGGGTGGCCAAGAACAACCTGGAAAATGATGGCCAAGAACCTCCTCAAAAGGGGAGGCCAAGAACCTTCTGGAAAGGTAGTTAGGAATCTTCTGGAAAAGAGTGGCCAAGAACCTTCTGGAAAGTGATGGCCAAGAACTTTCTGGAAAGGGATGGACAAGAACCTCCTGGAAAAGGGATGGTCAAGAATCTTCTGGAAAAGGCTCGTCAAGAACCTTCTGGAAAGGGGAGCCAAGAACTTTCCAGAAAGGCTGGCCAAGAACAACCTGGAAAGGGGTGGCCAAGATCCTCCTGGGAGATGGTGAGCAGACACCTCCTCCGTGGAATCCCAGAATCACAGGACAATGAGGTTGGGAGAGACCTCTGAGACCATCGAGTCCAATCTGTGCCCTCACACCTCAACGAGAAGCAGTGGAAGGAGCCCTGGGAGCTGCGCTGGAGCTCCTGGTGGGGATGGGTTGTCCCAGCCCAGCCCAGGGCCCCAGGTTTGCTCTCCCAGAGCTCCCTGCAGGTTTGGGGCTGCAGTTTTGGGCTCTGGCTGGGTGTGGCCAGCGCTGGCCTTGCTCCAGGCAGTGCCTGTGCTGCCATGGCAACCAGGGATGCAAAACTGCTGCTGAAATCCCCAAACAAACAAATCCTGCGCGCCTCCAAAGCCGAGGCATCCTTCCACCTTGCTCCCCACACTGTTTCTGCTCCTGGGAGCTGCTCCTGGCTGGGGACACGCTCACACCAGGGCTGTGACACCCCCGTCCCCACATCTCTGTGCCCCCAAGCCTCAAGCAGACCCTGTTGTGGGTGCATTTATCAAAACAGCAGATTTTCCCCCCCATTTTTTTGCTCTTTCCTTCGTGCAGAGGAGTATCCACCTTGACCACTGAGCTGCTGCAGTTTGGGGTGTGCTCCTTGCCACAGGGTTCAGGTGTTTGGTCCGCCCCAAATCTGGTGTTTATATGTCACAGACATCTTCTATGAAAAATCCTTTCCTTAGGATTTTTTCCTCCTGAGAAACTGAGAGGCCTCAGGAACAAAATGCAAACATTGATTATCTGCTGCTGTGGAATGCAACAGGTGCATCTGGGATTGGTCTCGTGTGGTTGTTTGTAATTAATGGCCAATCACAGAGAGCTGGCTTGGACTCTCTGCCTGAACCACAAGATTTTATTACCATTCCTTTCTATTCTTAGCCAGCCTTCTGATGAAATCCTTTCTTCTACTCTTTTAGTATAGTTTTAATGTAATATATATCATAAAATAATAAATCAATAAATCAAGCCTTCTGAAACACGGAGTCAAATCCTCATCTCTTCCCCAATCCAAGAACCCCTGTGAACACCATCACATTTATACACATGACAACTTATTATTTTTTTTTGTCTGAAAATTGAGATTTGTTTTTCCTAACAGGAAATATTCGGCTTTTCACCTTCATCAATGGTCACTGGATGGGTCCAAACACCCAGCACAGGCAAAGCCAGGCTGTGTGGTTGCTGCTAGCTCACCAGCCTGGGTCAGACCTCCCAGAAAATCTCCATTTAGGGGCTCCAGGCTGCTCTGGGAGCTGCAGGGAGAGAGCTTAGACTGATGAGAGTTACTCCCTTGGGAATCCTGGTGAGTCCTTGTGAAGGAAATCCTGAGGGATGCTTGTAAAATTTAATGGGGATAAAAAACCAATGGGTGTCCACAGAAATGATCCTGTAGGGAAAATAGCCCATCTCCTGTAGGAAATGAATCTGTAGAAACGCTGAAGGTCTAATTACATTTCTCTGAGCGTTTTAAAACCTGGAGGGGTGGGGTGAACACGAGGGTTTGCCTTTAATTGAATGAGGCTTTGGAAAAGAAGGCGAAGCAGTGACAAAGCGAGCACTGGAGCCAGAGGATCCCTCAGTCTGCAAGGGGACAATCTGTGGATGGAGGACTCTGCAGATATTTTGGGCAGCTTTTAGGGAAAGGCCTTGAGAGGTGTCCTGGGTCCATCCCATCTCATTGGGACAGCAGGAGGGTGATGTCTCCAAACCCCTGGGGTGACACACGCTGCTCCAGAGCTTCCTCTGATGGCAAAGGGGACAAAACCTCACTTTTGGTAGAAAATGGGGCAGTGTGGGGATGCTTTTCCCGGTTTGAAGCTCTCTGGTACATTGCACAGGTCTCTTTGGGATGGGAGGACATTGGGGTTGCTGCAGAAGGGAAATAAATATTTCCAAAGGCAACTCAGAAGAAAAGTTCTGAGCAGATTACAGCTTAATCATTCGATCTCCCAGGTAAATATTAACACTGGAAAGCCATTTGTTTTATACTCCCCAAATGCCTGAAGCATTCCCAAGCAGGCAGGATTTAAACCTGCTCCTATCAAGCTCTGGGATCTGCTTTGGGTCAGTTCCTGCTGGGATCAGGAGCAAAAAGGACAAGGCATGGGATTGTCCCCAGCCAGCCCTGGGTCTCTGGGATTCAGGGGACAGAAAAGTGACCTTGGAGCTGCTCTCTCTGTGTCTCAGGACGCAAATCCAGGGGAGGTTTTACTGCACTCCCCTCTTGGCTGCCCTGGGAGGACCATTGGTGCCCTTGGCGCTCCTGCTGATGCCATGGCATCAATCCTAAATTTTGTGGCAGGGGAAGAACACCTGGGTCTCACCAAGGGATCAGCATGGTGGGGAAACCCTCTCGGTTCCCAGTGATGGCATCAAACAGAAAATTAAGTTATCAAAACCTTTCTGCACTGATTTCTTCAGACTTGTCTCCTCAAGTCCCTGTGTGCTCGAGAACATCTGAAAATACAGAGGGAATAAACAGCAGAAACGGCCTAAACAAGCCCAAACAGATTGGAAACCTCAAATCTCACAAACCTCATGCAGCTTCACGCTTCAAATCACCTTAAGCATTTGCAGCACGCACCAGGATCTCCCTTCTATCATAATTAAATGCGTCTGTCTCCAGCAAAGGGAGGAGAGCTCGGGGGAGTTGTCACCTCCTTAATCTCAGCTGCCACTCCTCAGCAGCGCTGTCACAGCGGCTTCAAAACAGGGGCTTGGGCTAAAAAGCATCTTCCAGGACAGACTTGGAGAAATGTCCCACCCTTGCAGTGTGTCTTGGGGTTGGAAAGCAGCGTGGATCCAGCCTGGGGAGGTGCAAGGTGGAATCAGAGAGGAGGAGGATTTTGGGGAGAATTTTGTGGAGCATTTTGTGGAGAAATTCGCAGTGGTCAGGTTGGACTCCTGAGCACTTTGTGCAGCATTTTGTGGAGCATTTTGCACTGGCTGCGTTGGATTCCTGAGCATTTTGAACTGGTTGGGTTGGGTTCCTAAGCATTTTGTAGAGCTGGGGTTGCACTGGTTGTGTTGGACTCCTGAGCATTTGGCACTGGTTGGGTTGGGCTCCTGGGCATTTTGTGGAGCATTTTGCACTGTTTGGGTTGGACTCCTGAGCATTTTGCACTGATTGAGTTGGACTCCTGAGCATCCTCGGGAGCTAAGGAGGGTAGAGATGGGGTGGGGATGTGCGAGCACAGGGTGCTGAGCCCATGGGCGAGGACCCAGCCTTGTCCACCCACTGAGGAGCTCCAAAAGCTGCTGGAGCTGGTGCCTGCTCAGCCCTGGCTCTCGGCAGGAGAAGCTTCCAAAACCCTGGCGCCCCAAAGCTCCATCCCTGGGCAGGAGAAGCTCCCAAACCCTGGCACCCAGAGGCTCCATCTCTCAGCAGGAGAAGCTCCCCTGGCACCCCAAAGCTCCATCCCTTGGCAGGATGCCCCAGGCTGGGCAAGCCCCGTGCCTGAAGCTTCCTCCTCCTCCTCCTCCTCCTCCTCCTCCTCCTCCTCCTCCTCCTCCTCGGTGGGGCAGAAGGTCCCACCAGGGGAAGTCGCCTCTACACAGAATTCTCACTGATGAAAGCGGGGCTGGCTCGGAGCGCAAGTGCCACCGCGATTCCTCCAAATGGGAAATCAATGGGAGCCCAAAATTAATTAACCGTGCCTGCAGTTGGGGCAAGCAGTTAAATAAAGCTGAATGGAGCTCTTCAGCACGCAGCTGGGGCAGGGTCCTCCCGTTGGTGCCTGTGGCCATCCCCCTGCGTGCTCCCCTCCATCCCTGCTCCCACCAGGGCCCATCCAGGGCAAGGGACCCCAGGGCCCCACCAGGAGCTGCTCAAGGTCAGAGCTGCTGCTGCTGCTGCTTTGCGATGGGGCGGGCTCCAGAGAGTAAACAATAATTAACCTTAAATTAAAACTGCTTGTAATCTTTGATTACCCGCCTGGTTCTGCGATGTGCCAAAGCCCATTTTGTTTCTGGTTTCCTTGGAGATACCACCCGGGCTCCCCACCCCCTTCCAGCTCTGCTCCAGCTTTTTTTTTTTTTTTTTTTTTTTTTAATTTTTTTTTTTTTAAAGCAGGTTTAAAAACAGCTATTAGGAGAGCTTGTTAATCATCATCCCAGGCTGCTAATAGCACTCTGGCCACGGTTAATCACAACGAGCCGCAAGGATGCTGCAAATGCTTTCAGTGGAATAATTGCCTCCCTGTTCCTTCCCTTTGCTGCATCCCCTTTTCCTTTTATGCAGAATCCTCTCCTCTACCCACGTTGGGAAATTTGGATGCAGGACACTTCTGGCGTTTTCGATTTTGGCTTGGCTGGTGGTGACACCCTGAGGGAGTCGGGAAGGGCTGTGCCCTGTTGGGACCTGTTTGAGTTCCAGCAGCTCGGGTGGCAGAAGGAGAGGGGATTTGGGAGCGTGGGGCAGGAGAAAGGCAGGGCTGAGCTGCACATCAGAGCTCCCTGGGGATGTGGATGCTGTTAAAACCAGGTTACGGCTGCAGTTTGGCCTTTCCAAACCTCCGAGGAGCTTTTACCCCATCGGTGCCCCAAGGCTTGGATGCGCTGCAGCATCCTCGGCTCCTGGACCATGAGAGGAGGGGATGGATGGAGAGAATTTCTGAGATCCCGGGCTGGCTGCGCCTCCAGGGGGATGAACTGGAGAGAACTGGAGTGTGCTGGGCTGGTCTCATCCCCAGGGGGATGAACTGGAGGGGAATGAGCTGCAGATACCATTTGAGATCTTGGGCTGGCCTCATCTCCAAGGGGAAGAACCGGAGATACCATCCAGGATCCCATCCTGGCTGCATCCCCAGGGCATCCCTCTCCCTTTCTGGAGCTGCTCCAGCTCCCTGCTGCTGGAGGGGGAGGAAGGTTTGACCTCCCAGTTCTTCAATTTGTAAATAATCAGTTCAGCACTTTGGGTTTTTTTCTGAGTTAAGCAGTTGCTTGAAGTCTTCGCTGTACAAGCCCAGGACATGGGGCTGGAATAAATGAAGTTTCTCCCCTGTACCAGCCCAGGACATCGGGATGGAATAAGTGAAATTTCTCCCCTGTACAAGCCCAGGACATGGGGCTGGAATAAATAAAGTTTCTTCCCTGTACAAGCCCAAGACACGGGGCTGTAACGATTGAAGTTTCTTCCCTGTACAACTCAGGGCGTGGGGCAGTAATAAATGAAGTTTCTTCCCTGTACCAGCCCAGGATATCGGTCTGGGGCTGGAATAAATGAAGTTTCTCCCCTGCAAAAGCCCAGGACATTGGGCTGGGGCTGTAATAAATAAAGTTTCTCCTCTGTATCAGTCCAGGATATCAGGCTGGGGCTGGAATGAATAAAGTTTCTTCCCTGTACAAACCCAGGACATTGGGCTGGAATAAAAATAAAGTTTCTCCACTGCAAAAGCCCAGGACATGGGGCTGTAATAATTGAAGTTTCTTCCCTGTACCAACCCAGGACATCGAGATGGGGCTGGAATAAATGAAGTTTCTCTCTGCAGCATCCCCCCGCGGGGAGGCAGAGGGGCAGGAACAGTGGGGAGGGAGCCCCAGATCCCTGTCCCCGAGTTTCCTATCCCTGAATTTCCTGTCCCTAATTCCCTGTCCCCACTGTCAGGGGTTGTTCCACCCCGAACCGATCCCAATTAGCGGCGCTCGAACCTCGCCCCACCCGTGCGGGGCTTAATTGCGGCTCTGGCTGCTCCTGCTGGAATGACAGATAGGGGACAATTCTGCCGGTTGACAATAATTGTTCTCCTAATTACAGCAATGACATTTACTGGAAAGCCACCGCAATCCCATTACCTCCTCATGCTAAATTCTGTGACTTTAAAATTGCATTCCCTGCCTCCTCCTCCTCCTCCTCCTCCTCCTGGTGTTTATCCCTCTGGATGCAGGAGTGTTCACCTGCAGCTTGGGGTGTCACAGATGGTGCTGGGGGCTCTCAAAGAGATGCCATTCATTTAAATTTGAATTTATTTTTTTTTTTTGAGACGGATTGATACTTTTTGCCTGTCTTATCCTGCATTTTTAACCCATCACCTGGATGGAGGGTGCTGGAATATTCATATGGTTGGGGAGGTGACAACACCCAGGCACTGGCACCCCAGAATTAATGCATTGCATCAATCCATCACCCCCAGAACAAAAGAGGACACCAAGCAGAAGGAGTTTGACAATAATATATCTTTTTCTGTATTGCAGGTAGCAAACCTGATCATCCTCATCCTCCTCCATCACCAAGAGAAAGGTGCCTGGAAATAGTTCCTTTTTAGGACCCTTAATATTTTCTAAACGTTTCTAATGAGCCGATGTTCTGTTTTGTTTGGCTGTTTATGTGTCGTTAAGTCTGTGAACAAGATACTTTAATTTAATGGCTTGCCCTCAAAAATATCTTTTAATAAAGCACTATAGCTCTTCTCTGGAGAGAAGCTGGTTAAGCTGGATAAATGATGATGAAGATGATGTCTTGTAATAGCTTCTTCTTTCCTCTCTTCTCTACTTGCTTCACACTCAACCAGCTCAAGTTAATTATTTAAAAGGGAGGAAACTCCAATTTCCAGGATTGGGAAAGCTGAAGAACTGGACAGAACCACTGCAGAGAAACAGGTCCCTTCCCTTTATGCTTGGAGAAGCCAAAGGGGTTGGCCCACCTCCAAGGCAGAGAGGAGCAGGAGCACCATCTCCTCTTTGAATTATAGTCCTCCCTTTCTGAAATAAAAAATAAAAAGGTAAAAAAAAGCTTTTTTCTGTCTCCAGGATGACTGCTGGGAGATGATCATTTTTCTTTGAGAAACTGAGGCTCCCTTGCAAAACTTATGGAGAAATAAGGTCATTTGTCAATTCAAGTCATTGTCTTCCACACATGAAAAACATGGCAAGTGCAGCTTTTGTAAAATCTAAATTGAAAGCAAATAGGGAGCGGGCAGTCCTGGGTGATAAAACCTCCCATTCTGTAGATTTCTGGTACAATATTTATTTTATCCTCTTTATAACTACAAGGGCTGTCTCTGTGTGTTATTAAAGTAATGCATTTGCTTAACCTGCACTTAAATTCCCTCCCAACCTTCCCTGATTGTACATCTCACTGCTACATGTTCCCAGCCTGCTGGTCTCAGCTGGACAATTATATTAACTGCTCCTATTTGCAATTACTATGAATCATAAAGCAAGTCTGAATGGATTGTTTTTCTTTATTGAAAATGTTTAAACTTAATGCATCGCAAATGTCACAGCCATGGGGGCTGCTCCTCGGTGCTTTGGGAGGTGCCTGGCTGCTGATGGAGCACTGGGGATGGAATTTGTCATTTTGCCACCCTTTCCCTGCAATGCTGAGTGTTCCAGGCTGGGTTGGAGTGACCTGCTCCAGTGGAAGTGTCCCTGCCCATGGCAGGGGTGGAACACAATGAAATTTAAGGTTCCTGCCAGCCCAAATTGTCGTGGGATTATGCGAATACACTGCAGCACAAAAAAACCCCAAACCTACGAGCAGTTCCCTGGATATCTCAGTGAGAGGGGTCTTTCCAAATGCCCCCAGGTGCTGGCAGCGAGCTGAATTCAGAGCTTTGCCTCTTCCCTTGGGTTTTCTGCAAGGTGGGATGTGGTGCTGCAGAGATGTTCTCCATGAAAAGTTTGGAAATCACCAGGGACAAGCACAAGGTTATGGGCTGCAGCCTAAGGGAACATTCCTGCTGCTTTCCACCCTTTCTTCCAGGTGTTCCTCAGCCCTACCAACCTCATTTGGTGTTTCCCTTCAATGTTTTCCCCCAAGGTGCTCCACCCCGACTTGGTAGGACAAATTTTGGAGGTTTTGGAGGTTTTGGAGGCTTCTGGGTGTCTGTGGTGTCTCTGGGCACAGAGGCAGGTGAGGAGCAAGGGGATGATGGATTTTGTCCAGCAGGAATTGGATGATATCCCACAAAGCACTCTCATTCCCACAACTCATCTTGCAGCCTTCAGCTCTACTTCACTTCTTTTTTTTTGTTTTTTTTTTCACTCCACCAGGACAAACTCTCCTTGTGCTGTGGCTCTGCAGTGCTGATGGCCCTGGGTTTCCTGCTAAGGAATGGAGGTGACCCAACCCCATGGAAAATTGGGATAGATAAGGACATTTGTGGGAGGGTTGGACAGGGCAGGCTGTGCCTGTGGCTGACAGGGACAATGGGCTAAAGGAGAGGACTTGATTTCTCAATTATTATGAGAAATAATAATTTGCTTTTCTGCGTTTCTGACACCTCAGGCCTTGCACCGAGGTGGAGCCGTGCCAGCCCTGAGCATCACGGTGGGCAGAGCTGCTCCTCTGAGCTCACTCCTGCTTCTGCCACAAACTGGGAGTAACTCCAAGGACGTGGGAGAGGTTGGACAGTGGAGAGCTCGTTCAGGATGAAGCAAGGCTGGCTGGAAGCCAAAGCAAATCCAATTTTCCTTCCACCCCTGAGACAGAAACTTGCGGAGCTAAGTTCAGATTCAACTTCGTGCTTTGGTTCAGCCCAAAGTGCTCCCTCATTTTTAGTCTCAACATCATCAAAATCCCCTTAATTAGATTTGTATCTCAGACACATTCCTCTGCAGCGCGTTGCTAATGCATCCAAAATGGCAACGTCCCACAACCCATAATACTCACAAGTTTTAAAGAATTATGTGCTTTTTTTTCCTTGTTTTTAAATCACTTTTTAGGTCCAGACAGGGCAGGATAGCAGCAGAGATGGAATCAATACTGCACAGGAATTACCCAGCCTTAATAAAGTTCACGCACGGCTTCCTATTGCAGCTGTACATCAGCCCAGACAGACAGACAGACAGAGGCTGTGCTGGGAGGTGCTGCTTGAAACGGGGGGGCTCTTAAAGGGGTTACAGATGATGCAGATTTCATCTTTTTCAGGTGCTCTGGTTCCTTCCTATGCTTTTATTATTTTTATTATTATTTATTAATTATTATATATATATACACAATATACAATATACAATATACAATATACAATATATAACATATAATATATAATATATAATATATAATATATAATATATAATATATAATATATAATATATAATATATAATATATAATATATAATATATAATATATAATATATAATATATTATAATATATAATATATAATATATTATATAATATTTTATATTTTATATAATATATTATATATATTATATGTACATTATTTAATATATATTATTATATATACAATATTTAATATATAATATATAATTTTATATATTAGTAATTATTATATATTATATATAATGTATAATTATTTATATGTTATTATTCATTTATTTAGTATATATGATATATGATATATGATATATGATATATGATATATGATATATGATATATTATATATGTAATTATTTCTATATAATTATTTATTTATTATTTATTAATTGTGTTCCTGATGGTTTGCAGCAAGAAGTCTTCCCCCAGAAAATCCTGCCAGAAGTCTCTGTGCTCCCAAGCACTGCTCCACCTTTGGGGCTGGATGCAGAGTCCCTGTGCCCAGCCCTGCTCTGGGTATTTGTGACAGTTTGGGAGGGATTATTGTTAATATTCCCCCCAAAACGGGAGCCTCCATCTCCTCCCAGCAGCTGCAGCATCCTCAGTGCAGCCGGCAGACACAGAATCAGGTCCCTCTTCCCCTTCCCGGGGGAGACGTGGGAGAGATCAGCACACCAAAGCAATTAAAAAATAATAATCACAGACCAGTAGAAAAGGAAAAAAGCATAAAAAGTGGGACTAATTTTATGACAAGAAATGAGGCTGTAAAACCAGGAGCAATTAGAGCACAAAGGCAATTAAACCATTTCAAAAGGCTCAGTGAAATTTATTTACTTCTTCCTGTTTTATTTTTTTTTCTGGGAGGCTTTTGGGGACTGGGGACATTTTATTTTTCCCCCAAGTGCTGACAGGACCTGGCACCAGGAGTTTCCTTTTTGCCTCCAGACCTTAACTCTGTGTTTGTGCAGTTCAATTCTTTTTTGAGGACGGACACTGGGGCTGGGAGCACCTGGGACAGTGGGAGGTCAGAGGGGTGAGGCTGGGTTGTTTTAAGGTTCCTCCCAACCCAAATTTCAAGGGAAATTTAGGTTGGATAGTAGGAAAAAAGGTTTTACAGGAAGGGTGATAAAGTTCCGGAATGTTCTGCTCAGGGAGGTGGTGGAGTCGCCATCCCTGGATGTGTTTAACAAAGCCTGGATGTGGCACTGGGTGCCAGGGTTGCGTTGAGGTATTGGGGCTGGGTTGGACTGGATGATCTTAAAGGTCTCTTCCAACCCAATGATTCTGTGAATTCTGTGAAACAATTCCATGATTTTACAAGTGATGGTGGGGGGGATCAAGCTTCTGTGCCTCTCCAAATCATGGGTTAAATTGTTATATAATTATATTATATTATATTATATTATATTATATTATATTATATTATATTATATTATATTATATTATATTATATTATATTATATTACATTGTATTACATTGCATTGCATTACATTACATTGTATTACATTGCATTACATTACATTGTATTACATTGTATTACATTGTATTACATTGTACTACATTATATTACATTGTATTCTATCTAATATGGGTTTTGGCACTGTGTGTGTTGGGACCCAAAGTGCTGGACTGGAAATGAGGACATGGATTTAAACCCTGGATTAAAAGCCTCGAGGTTCCAGAAGAACATCAGGAAAGTCGTCTGGTGCAGCCAGGGAAAGGAGACTTCCCTCATGGAAGCCTCTGCACCATCAAACACCCTGGGAATGTGTCCTTGAGCCTCCCAGCACCAATTTTGGGCATCTCATTACCTCAGCTGCAGCACCCAAAGTGCATCTCTGGATCTCACCCTAAATCCTGGGGAACTCAATAAGCGCTCACATGTGATGATGATGAGTTGCCCATAACTCTCCAAGCACGTCTCTGTATTTATCTCCACATTCCCTCCCCGGATGGAAGCAGCTGCCTGCAGGATTTATTGCTGTGTTATTGGTGCTCTGAGCTCCTGCAGGGGGACAGGACCCTGCTCCCAGCCCTGGGGATTTGTGCTCCTTGGGGGGAATGTGGAGTTCTCAGCTCTCCTCCACAGCCTGTGGTTGGAAATCTTGGGCAAGGTTTGTGGAAAGTCTCCAAATGACAGCCTGGCTCCAGATTTCCCTCTTCAGCTCTGTTAAATGGGGACACTTAAATGCATTTTGTGGACAAGTGGATGGAGTGTCCCTGATCCCAGCCAGGCCACTTAGAGAAACTGGAGAAAACATAATTTCCACGTGTTTTAGGACCTCGGTGAGATTTCTTTTTCTGGAATCGCAACTTTTCAACTTGAAAATTACCTTGAAGAGCTTGAACGTACTCAGCACTTCACTCTCCTTCTCTGCAAAATGGGTCAAACTGCAGGGAATGGGAAGACCTGGCTGGGAACATCCTCAGGGCCCCCAGGGCTCTGCTTTATCACCCTGATAAGGACCTCCCATCACCCTGATAAGGACCTCTCTTCACCCTGATAAGGACCCCTCATCTTCCTGATAAGGACCCCTCCACTTTGGCCAGCAGATCTTAATGGCAAAGAGGCAACACAAACCCCACTGCTCACTGCAGGTAAATCCTCTGCAGCACAAACCTCATGTCCTCACTTTGGCAGTCCCAACAAACCCCTCTGGCTGCTCATGGAGGTGCAGAGGTTGAAAATGACCCCTCTGGGGTGGGCACACAAGGGTGGATGCCCCTGTTCCACAACTATCAATGATAAATGATGAAATGTTTCATAAAGGAAAAATTCCCCCCAAATTCAGAGCTGCGAGCAAAGACCCTGCTTTGTTCCTTGACGCCCAACCTAAATTTGGCTGAACCTCTCCTGATTTCTCTGGGTGATTTCCTGGTTCAGAACTAGAAGGAAATTAGGTTTTGAAGAGATTTATTCCATTTCTGTTCCCTTTGAATCAGGAGCCATCAATAGTCATGGTGTGTCACAGGGTATCCAAATTACAACGCATCATTTCAGCTGCCTAATTGGATGAATGAATTTTAGAGAAAATTAATGAATGGTGAAGAGCTCATTTTTAGTTGGTTTTTTTTTTTTTTTCCCCCAGCTTTTTTATTTTTTTCCTCCCCATGCAAATTCCTGCCGATGGAAATCAATTGTCTGCGCTTGAAATTCATGAAGCATCGAGGGGATCCCCACAGCTTTCCCAGCTCCCTCGTGGCTGCCTTGGGAACTGATGGATAAATACAGCAAGCCAGAAATGTTGGTTTGCTGGAACAGCTTTACAGATGGCTCTTTGGGCTGCTTTTCCTGCTCCTTTTCTGGCCCACAGAAGGAGAATCTGCCTCCTCCTACAGGACCAAGGATGGGAGCGAGGTGGGTGCAGCGAGCTCTGAGCTCAGTTCGTCGTTGCTTTGGGATTTTGCTTGGTGGAAAGTAACAGCCAAGTGTATTTAGGGATATTTATATGTGTGAGATATATATATATATGCATAAAGTAATATACCAAGTGGAAAAAGTAATAGAATGTAAAGTAAAAATATCTATATGTGTGTATATATATATATACACTAGAATATATACGTATAAGTGTGTGTATAAATCTGTTACACACATATATATAATATACAGATATCTATTGTATTTAATAGCTATGTTCTATATTTTTATATATTATATATAGTATGTATTTTATATATGTGTGTATATAAAACATTAACACATGATATATAAATATAAACTATATATAATACATGGTATATGATATACTATATACGATATATGATATATACTATATAATATACAATATATACTATACAATATACAATATACAATATACAATATACAATATACAATATATAATATATAATATATAATATATAATATATAATATATAATATATAATATACAATATACAATATACAATATATAATATACAATATATAATATATAATATATAATATACTATATACTATATAATAAATACTATATAATATATAGTATATATACTATATACTATATACTATATACTATATACTATATACTATATAATATATAATATATAATATACAATATACAATATATAATATATAGTATATAGTATATAATATACTATATAATATACTATAAATTCTATATTACATTACATATATAATGTATTATATATGATATATTATATGTAATATATTATCATAATATAAATTAATTTTAGAAAAAAATAATATAAATATAGAATATAAAAATATATATTTGTATTTTATGACTCTCTCTCTCTATAAAGAGCCGTGTTTTTTATTCTGCCTGCAGAGGGTCCATGTCTTGCTGCTTTAGGCCTCTGCCCTGCCCTGTTTCCCAGGTGGAGCAGGGGGCTCTGGGTGATGCTCAGAGGGAGCTTGGATTATTTCTGGAGCTTTCTTTAAGGCTTGTTTTCTCCTTTATTTATTTTATCCTCCTGGAAAGAGGGTGGCTGTCTGGACAGGGTGGGAATGGTGAAAAGAGGGCAGGTACTGATGGTCCTGGGCAGGAATCTGACCCATTTCCCAATCATATTCACACACAGGGCCTGGTGTGCTTATTTCTTATCTCCTCTCAGGTTTAATGACTGAAAGTGAAACAGGACCCAGATAACTGACCTGGTTTAAACCACTTTGTAGGATTTTCACCCAGAAAAAAAAAAAAAAAAAGAAAGCAAAGTCCCTTTGGATTTAAGAAACTTCAGCTGAAGTTCCACCACTTGGAGCACATTTGAATCTCACCAGGTAACTTCATTTGGTTTCCTTAATGAAGGCTGCGCAGCGGGGTTAATTCTGCTTTCTATGTAAAAAGATTAAGTAGTAGTTGGGTAAAACACTTCATCACTGAAGTGATTTTCAGGATGTACTCACTCCGAAGGCACAGATGTAATACCTGCTTTTAAATTCAATTAGCTCTGACTCAGTTGTGTTGCCTGAATACATTACCACAGCTTGAGACAGTCAGTGTTATTCTTTAAAGCTAAAAAAAAAAGGGAAACAGAAGAAAAAAAAAAGACAAAAAAAGAAAAAAGGAAAAGACCTATTTGGAGATTTCCCTAAATGTGTTACAATTCCATCAATATGTCACCTGCCTTCCCAGGTCTGGGTTTTCCCTTTGCCTGGCAGCAATTCCCACCCTGGCACAGAGCCAGGGGGGGTTCTGGGCTCCCAGAGGGGCACTGGATGCTCAGATCCCTAATTCACAGATTTTCCCCTCATTTTTGACACTCAATTTCTCACAAGTTCCAGGATTTGGGGCTTTCCCTCTGTGCTGCCCATCCTCCTGTCCCAGAGCAGGTCCCTGCCTCTCTCAGCCCCTGTTTATTAAATTTTTATGTGGCATCAGAGGGAAGGGCTATTTGAGAGCTAAATTAATTAATGCTTGTAAAACACGTGGAGATCCAGGGATGAAAGGAGCAATAGAAATGCAATTTATTTTATAATTATCGAGACAACCCTGAAAGACAACGAGGCTCCTGTTGGCGTGGGATGTTTTATTTTAATTAAATCCATGGACAGGAACCTCCTGGGGATGATGTCTGTCCAGCAAAGCACTGCACTGGGATTTGGGGAGGGAACTGGGAGAACTGGGCTCTGGCAGCCCTCAGGTGTGTGAGGGGAAGGATTTTTTTGCAGGACAATAAAGGCTGGACCCAACTTTCCCTGTAAAGTGCAAAAAAAGAGAGTGGGGCAACCTGCTCCTCCTCTTGGGAAGGAAATAGGCAGAGAAATAGAGGGAAAACCCCAATTCATAGCAGTTTATGAATGAAAAGAAAAAGTGTATTTTAAGGTTATTCAAGCAATCCTCAATGTCTGGTTTTTGTTGGCTTTCCCCAGCTCCTGCACTCAGTGTTTCCCTGTTTCTCTGGGCTATAAACCATCTGTTTTCTTTGTGAGCACACACACTCATGCTCAGGCTGCTGTGCACTCCAGGTCTGCACTCCCAAATATTTCTGCAGGGATTTGAATGATTTTCAGGGAGTCCTCACCCCCCTCCTGCCCAGGGCACCAAGGGTGGATTGCTCTGTGCCTGGTGGGTTTGGGGTTAATACAGAAGGTTAATATTTGCCCTAAGAAAATCAGAATATCAGGCTTTGGACAAATTAACTGCTCCCAGACAGAGTGTAGTTGAAAAAACACCTTTTAAAATGTAATTTAAAAATGCCCCTTGTTGTGTGTGAAGCTGAGCCACATTTTGGGTGAAACAGAGTTTTTGATGCACCCGCTGCTGTTGGATCCAGCCCCGAGTCGAGCATTGGTCCTACAGAGTTCCCCAGGTGCCAAAGAGGAGCTGGAATCCACAAACACCAGGATTTCTCCTTAAAATGCTGTCTCTGGGGTTGATTTCTGCCAGCTCCCTGCCTGCCATCCTGATTTCCCCACCTTGCTTCCTCTGCAGCGGTGGAGCCGAGATCAAAACCAGCTCTGCAAACTCCCTGAGACAGCCCTGACTCTGAGAGGGAGGCAGGGGAGGAGAAAGGAGAAGCAAAAACTCGTTGGATTGCTGGGGAAGTCGAGGCAGGGAGAAACTGCCGTGAGAAAAACTCCATCAGAGGCAGGAGCTGGGGCTGATCTTCATCTCTTCATCTCCATTTGTTCTCACAGTCAGGCTGGGTTCCTCCTCCCCGTGCAGAGCTCCAGGTCCACCTCAGCAGAGGGAGATACACTCAGGCTTTTTGAAATCACTTCACCCATCATCACTTAATTCCTCCACGTCCTTTCTGCCAAAGACAGCAGGTTCTCTGCCTGGGCTGGAGGAATTCTGATTAAAACTCTTTTAGCAGCTTTTCATTCCTGAGAGCCTGGTGGCTGCATCCCAGATCAGAGCAGGGGCAGGGCTGCCTGCAGAGGAGGACTCTGCACACCCAGCCACGAGTGCTGCTCCTCTAATGAGCCTCCCTGGGTTTCCTGGCTCTGAGGATGCTCTAAAGCAGCACTAAAACAGAGGCAGCCTGGTGGCTGTGCTTAGCTGAGCAGCAGGCACGGCGGCTCATTGATTCGTACAGCTTTGCTCCACACAGCTTTGATTTGGAGCTGCTCACTGAGGGGAGCAGGACTGGGGAGGGTGGGCAGGGATGGGGGAGCTGGCAGTGCCCAGAGCCCCAAGGAGGGGTCTGTGACACTCTGTGACACTCTGTGACAGTCTGTGACAGTAAATCCCACCTGCACCCCACACAGTCTCCACCCATGGAGCTTCACCTGAATTTGTTCTCGCAGTCTTGGGTTTCTCCTCCTGGATCTGCACCTCGTGAACAGCTCCAGCAGGGTGAGGAGCACTGGGGACCCCCCTGCTCTGACAGGTCCCACCTACCCTGGAGGAGCTTTAGGTCAGCAGCCACTGCCTGGAGCTCAGTGAGGTGTTCAGGGACAAACTCATCCCTTTCTGTGCCTGGGACCAGGGGCAGCCTCCCCCGGTCTCGGGGTCTCTGCTGCTCACAGCGACCCTGAGATGTGTTAGAAAATCTCTTTTCCCAGCCTGGTGCTCAAAGAAGGAGTCTGAACTCTTCATTTCTCGGTCTCAAAGTTGTTTATTGTTTCTTATCTATAAAATTCTTTCTTCTGTCCAGCTGAGGTCTGTCCAGCAGGACAGTTCCAGGACATTCTGCCTGCCCCCTGGACAATGTTATCTTTTTACACTAAAAACTACATGTACAATATTTACAATTACTTTCCAATACCTATCACCTATGTTAGACACTGAGCTTCTACTCTAAACCAGTCTAAAAGTGCCACCATCACAGCAGAAGATGGAGGCCAAGAAGAAGAAGAAGGAGAAATGCTGGACATGCCCAGATTCCTCCATCGTTCCCCCTGAACCTTTATTCTAAAAACCCCTAAAAATCTAATTTTACACCCTGTGATAAATTCACTATCATTCTACTTAAACTTTCATGGCTTGCAATTCTTCATGTAAGGTTGGTACTTTTTTTTTTTCAAGGGCTAAATCAAAGGCTCAAGGGTCTGGGCTCTGTGCCACGGTCTCTGAGCCTCTGACAGGGTCTCACATCCTCCAGGGCAGCCAGAGGGATTTCCTGGGTTCCCACAACCCTGTGCCAGTGGTTTTTCCCTCACTGGACATTTTTTCCCCATGGACATTTCCTGGGCCAGGCTCCTGGGCTGGATGGAAATGCCCAGATGGAAGAAGGGGGGACCTGGAGCTCCTGCAGAGCTGGGGGAGCCTGTGGCCTCAGCAGCTGCTGCAGGGGACATTTGCTGGGAAGCAGCAGCAGCTTTCTCCGCTGTGGAGAATCCAATTAAGATCTTATTAAATTAATTTGCTCTTTTTTTCCCTTGTCCCTAACTTGCTTTTAGAGCCTTGGGCTGGAATGTTCCTGAAGGAGCCTCTGGTGGTGGCGGCTGCATCCTGGCAGAGGCTCCAGGGCTGAAGGGGGGCTCTGACGTGGTGGGACACGAGGCTCTGGTCACCTGCAGACCCCAGCACATTCACAGAGGGGATGGGGCTGGGAGGGACCTCAGAGCCCCCAGAGTGAGATTTGATCTGTGCTGGTTCCCCACTGCCTGGTCCCAGCTGTGTTCTGCTTTTCTAGCTTTTATCTGTCTCTTTCTTTCTTTCTTTCTTTCTTTCTTTCTTTCTTTCTTTCTTTCTTTCTTTCTTTCTTTCTTTCTTTCTTTCTTTCTTTCTTTCTTTCTTTCTTTCTTTCTTTCTTCTTTCTTTCTTTCTTTCTTTCTTTCTTTCTTTCTTTCTTTCTTTCTTTCTTTCTTTCTTTCTTTCTTTCTTTCTTTCTTTCTTTCTTTCTTTCTTTCTTTCTTTCTTTCTTTCTTCTTTCTTTCTCTTCCTTCCTTCCTTCCTTCCTTCCTTCCTTCCTTCCTTCCTTCCTTCCTTCCTTCCTTCCTTCCTTCCTTCCTTCCTTCCTTCCTTCCTTCCTTCCTTCCTTCCGCCACTTCCTTCCGCCACTTCCTTCCGCCACTTCCTTCCGCCACTTCCTTCCTTCCGCCACTTCCTTCCTTCCTTCCTTCCTTCCTTCCTTCCTTCCTTCCTTCCTTCCTTCCTTCCTTCCTTCCTTCCTTCCTTCCTTCCTTCCTTCCTTCCTTCCTTCCTTCCTTCCTTCCTTCCTTCCTTCCTTCCTTCCTTCCTTCCTTCCTTCCTTCCTTCCTTCCTTCCTTCCTTCCTTCCTTCCTTCCTTCCTTCCTTCCTTCCTTCCTTCCTTCCTTCCTTCCTTCCTTCCTCCCTTCCTTCCCTTCCTTCCCTTCCTTCCCTTCCTTCCTTCCCTTCCTGTCCCCAGCTCCATCCCACCCCCTTCCCCTGCTCATTGCAGGGATAAAGGAGGGAAGGGTTTGGGTGCCAGCCCTGCTGGCCAGGACAGGGTGTCCCCAAACCCTAATGGAAGCGTTCACAGCCTGCCTGCAGCTCCGTGGAGAGAAATATTTGATTTATGCTATGAGTCAATGATGTTTCTCTGCCAAAATGCATCAAAGGTACAGGCTGATGAGTCAAAGGCAGCTCCATCTCCATAATGGATCTGCTGCAGCAAGGGGGAGGCAGGGATGGCTCCAAAACACCCCAAAAGGATGGGAAGGAGGGGCAGGGATGATACATAAATATTTATATTTACAAACACATTAAATACATCCTTAACCCAGCACTTGAAGCGCCAAAGCAAACCTGCAGCTCTTCAGGGAGAAGCACAAGCCTTGGATTTACCTCCCAATGATCCTCCCAGACCCTGTTGCTGCTCTGACACCACGTGGGATGTGCATTAAAGGGTGCAATTTAACCTCTGCTTTAAAAAATAGAGTGGTTTTACATCAGTCTCATGATTCCTGGGTCCTGTCTGATGATATTTTATTTTTTCTACCCCTCAGCACCACGATGGACCTGCCAGCTTTTCTGTTGTACAAAGATTTCTTCTTTAAATGACAGGAAACATGATTTCCCCCAATATTTATATTAATTCTATGCCATTATTGCTTTATTTCTGGGCTCTGAAAGCAGGAAGATTTGTGTTTCATAATCCATGCAGGAAGGCTGAGTTGATATATTGGTTGCAAATGAAGAAAAGCACGTGTGGCTCTTCCCCAGTAGGTTTAATTTTATCCATCTGGCTCAATCATGGCAGCAGATTAAGTAAAAATTTTCAGTGGAGTTGCGTTGGCATAACTTGGCTTTTTTTTTTTTTTTTACTTAAATATTAGGTAGTTTCTGCTCTGGGGAGGAATTTAACTAC